>NW_025534936.1:0-57500 GCF_020615455.1 Coregonus clupeaformis
CCTCATCACAATTACCTGAGGAACTATAGGTCTACTGCAGGTTGTATTCACTATTCAGGCCCTAATACTGGACCTTTATGAAGATAAACCTCATCACAATTACCTGAGGAACTATAGGTCTACTGCAGGTTGTATTCACTATTCAGGCCCTAATACTGGACCTTTATGAAGATAAACCTCATCACAATTACCTGAGGAACTATAGGCCTAATGCAGGTTGTATTCACTATTCAGGTCCTAATACTGGACCTTTATGAAGATAAACCTCATCACAATTACCTGAGGAACTATAGGCCTACTGCAGGTTGTATTCACTATTCAGGTCCTAATACTGGACCTTTATGAAGATAAACCTCATCACAATTACCTGAGGAACTATAGGCCTACTGCAGGTTGTATTCACTATTCAGGCCCTAATACTGGACCTTTACCTTTATGAAGATAAACCTCATCACAATTACCTGAGGAACTATAGGCCTACTGCAGGTTGTATTCACTATTCAGGCCCTAATACTGGACCTTTATGAAGATAAACCTCATCACAATTACCTGAGGAACTATAGGTCTACTGCAGGTTGTATTCACTATTCAGGCTCTAATACTGGACCTTTATGAAGATAAACCTCATCACAATTACCTGAGGAACTATAGGCCTAATGCAGGTTGTATTCACTATTCAGGCTCTAATACTGGACCTTTATGAAGATAAACCTCATCACAATTACCTGAGGAACTATAGGCCTACTGCAGGTTGTATTCACTATACAGGCTCTAATACTGGACCTTTATGAAGACAAATAGCATCACTTCAGCACCTGGAGGCTGGAGCGTTCAGTCTACTGTACTGTTCTAGAACCAAAGCATTGATTCTTAGAGCCTTGGATAAAGAAATGTGTGTTTAAATGTTTAACAGAACATCAACCCACCACCACCTCCACCAAATGACAACCCAAGTCAATACAGAAACAAAGCAGCCATCTTTGTCCACTGACTAGACATTTCTGATTAACATCTTTGAGTGGAGGGGAGTGACACAAACACTGAACCGTGTGGCAGTAAGAATACAGCATAGATACAAAGATACTAGACACTGAACCATGTGGCAGTAAGAATACAGCATATATACAAAGATACAAGACACTGAACCATGTGGCAGTAAGAATACAGCATAGATACAAATATACTAGACACTGAACCATGAGGCAGTAAGAATACAGCATAGTTACAAAGATACTAGACACTGAATCATGAGGCAGTAAGCATACAGCATAGATACAAAGATACTAGACACTGAACCATGTGGCAGTAAGCATACAGCATAGATACAAAGATACTGGACACTGAACCATGAGGCAGTAAGAATACAGTATAGTTACAAAGATACTAGACACTGAATCATGTGGCAGTAAGCATACAGCATAGATACAAAGATACTAGACACTGAACCATGTGGCAGTAAGCATACAGCATAGATACAAATATACTACATACTGAACCATGTGACAGTAAGCATAAAGCATAGATACAAAGATACTAGACACTGATCCATCATTCTACTTCTATGGTACTCAGAGCAGGGGTGTAATCCCTGTGGTTCCCAAACATTATTGGTCTACTACAGGGCTCTCCAACCCTGTTCCTGGCGAGCTACCCTCCTGTAGGTATTAACTCCAACCCTGTTCCTGGCGAGCTACCCTCCTGTAGGTATTAACTCCAACCCTGTTCCTGGAGAGCTACCCTCCTGTAGGTTTTAACTCCAACCCAGTTCCTGGAGAGCAACCCTCCTGTAGGTTTTAACTCCAACCCAGTTCCTGGAGAGCTACCCTCCTCTAGGTTTTAACTCCAACTCTGTTCCTGGCCCAAATTGTCACACCCTTGACACCGTTGTGACCCAACTGATAAACCAAATACTATCTGTAGCCACCAAATGACAACCCAAATCAACCCAGAAACAAAGCAACTTTGTCTTTGTCCATTGACTACAAATGTCTGATAATCATCTCAGAGAGGAGAGGAACACAGCCAGGGGGCAGTATGTCTGATAATCATCAGAGAGAGGAGGGGAACACAGCCAGGAGGCAGTCTGATAATCATCGGAGAGAGGAGGGGAACACAGCCAGGAGGCAGTCTGATAATCATCTGAGAGGGGAACACAGCCAGGAGGCAGTCTGATAATCATCGGAGAGAGGAGGGGAACACAGCCAGGAGGCAGTCTGATAATCATCTGAGAGGGGAACACAGCCAGGAGGCAGTCTGATAATCATCTGAGAGAGGAGGGGAACACAGCCAGGAGGCAGTCTGATAATCATCTGAGAGAGGAGGGGAACACAGCCAGGAAGCAGTCTGATAATCATCAGAGAGGAGGGGAACACAGCCAGGAGGCAGTCTGATAATCATCTGAGAGGGGAACACAGCCAGGAGGCAGTCTGATAATCATCTGAGAGAGGAGGGGAACACAGCCAGGAAGCAGTCTGATAATCATCAGAGAGGAGGGGAACACAGCCAGGAAGCAGTCTGATAATCATCAGAGAGGAGGGGAACACAGCCAGGAGGCAGTCTGATAATCATCTGAGAGGGGAACACAGCCAGGAGGCAGTCTGATAATCATCTGAGAGAGGAGGGGAACACAGCCAGGAGGCAGTCTGATAATCATCTGAGAGAGGAGGGGAACACAGCCAGGAGGCAGTCTGATAATCATCTGAGAGAGGAGGGGAACACAGCCAGGAAGCAGTCTGATAATCATCTGAGAGAGGAGGGGAACACAGCCAGGAAGCAGTCTGATAATCATCTGAGAGAGGAGGGGAACACAGCCGGGAGGCAGTCTGATAATCATCTGAGAGAGGAGGGAACACAGCCAGGAGGCAGTCTGATAATCATCTGAGAGAGGAGGGGAACACAGCCAGGAGGCAGTCTGATAATCATCTGAGAGAGGAGGGGAACACAGCCAGGAAGCAGTCTGATAATCATCTGAGAGAGGAGGGGAACACAGCCAGGAGGCAGTCTGATAATCATCAGAGAGGGGAACACAGCCAGGAGGCAGTCTGATAATCATCTGAGAGAGGAGGGGAACACAGCCAGGAGGCAGTCTGATAATCATCTGAGAGAGGAGGGAACACAGCCAGGAAGCAGTCTGATAATCATCTGAGAGAGGAGGGGAACACAGCCAGGAGGCAGTCTGATAATCATCAGAGAGGGGAACACAGCCAGGAGGCAGTCTGATAATCATCTGAGAGAGGAGGGGAACACAGCCAGGAGGCAGTCTGATAATCATCTGAGAGAGGAGGGGAACACAGCCAGGAAGCAGTCTGATAATCATCTGAGAGGAGGGGAACACAGCCAGGAGGCAGTCTGATAATCATCAGAGAGGGGAACACAGCCAGGAGGCAGTCTGATAATCATCTGAGAGAGGAGGGGAACACAGCCAGGAGGCAGTCTGATAATCATCTGAGAGAGGAGGGGAACACAGCCTGGAGGCAGTCTGATAATCATCTGAGAGAGGAGGGGAACACAGCCAGGAGGCAGTCTGATAATCATCTGAGAGAGGAGGGGAACACAGCCAGGAGGCAGTCTGATAATCATCTGAGAGAGGAGGGGAACACAGCCTGGAGGCAGTCTGATAATCATCTGAGAGAGGAGGGGAACACAGCCTGGAGGCAGTCTGATAATCATCTGAGAGAGGAGGGGAACACAGCCAGGAGGCAGTCTGATAATCATCTGAGAGAGGAGGGGAACACAGCCTGGAGGCAGTCTGATAATCATCTGAGAGAGGAGGGAACACAGCCAGGAAGCAGTCTGATAATCATCTGAGAGAGGAGGGGAACACAGCCTGGAGGCAGTCTGATAATCATCTGAGAGAGGAGGGGAACACAGCCAGGAAGCAGTCTGATAATCATCTGAGAGAGGAGGGGAACACAGCCTGGAGGCAGTCTGATAATCATCTGAGAGAGGAGGGGAACACAGCCTGGAGGCAGTCTGATAATCATCTGAGAGAGGAGGGGAACACAGCCTGGAGGCAGTCTGATAATCATCTGAGAGAGGAGGGGAACACAGCCAGGAAGCAGTCTGATAATCATCAGAGAGGAGGGGAACACAGCCAGGAAGCAGTACACTTAGCATAAAGCAGAAGACATGGATAGATCCTCTACTTCTCTGAGGTCCACAGCAGGAGCGTTATTCTTATGGTTGAATGGTTTTTCCCACGTGTTTTGGATCTGCTGTATGTCACAACAAAAGTGATTTCATATTTCCTTGTGGAACTTTGACCCATACTAAAAAACCAAACAATATCGCTAGCCATTATCTTTAGGCAGAACCGATGGCTTCAGACTCAATCCAGTATCATCTACTGTAGCTGCGACCCATCATTACAGTGATTCCATACGCACCATTTAGGAAACCATTTATTTTATTATTTCTATATGTTCTTTTCTCTCTGTGCAATCAGCTCATATTGGCACCAGGGCTGCAAAGTAAACACACTGAACAGCCTCGCCAAATTCCCCACTAATTCTCCTTTCAACATTTTCATTTGGAGATTTGGGGTAGTTAAGACTAAAATCCTGATTTCCTTTTTGGTTCTGTTTCAGGTCAGATTGGACAAACTGTTGTTACATAGCAAATGTGGTTTTTTTTATCCAATAAATGACTGGGAGTTTATACATAGCGTGTGCTACTCTCTTTATTTGTTTTTATAGCTTACAGTTTATTCTCCGTTGGTCATCACATCTACACTAAGCGATGTTCTCTGGGTGGACGCCAGCTCATGCTTTTTATTAGACATAGCAAATGTCTAACAGCGGGTCAAAATAATACAATAATACTGGGTTTTGGCATGACCTTACCAAATACATCCATAATAGGCTACAATGTAGTCTAATAATAACTCAATACATGCTATGGTGTTATAACAAGCTGGCGGAGATTGGTGGTGTGTATTTATGTGGTTGAGGCTGTATTTTCACAACAACTAACCCTATTCCATCTCCCTGCATCATTGCCCACATGGAGAGATGGAGAAGGGTGCATGGCTGCCTGGATGAGCTGTGTAGTCTACAATCAAGGTAGCATGTCGTATATTCTATCCTCGTTATGAAAATACACTAAAGATAGGCTATACACTAGTGTTACATTTCTTCTTTATCAACCACCATTTAGCCTACACAGCACAACTCCAAACAGAATTGGAATTGATCAAACCTGCAAAATGTGTATTTTTCTAATACGTTCGTTTTGACTACATTATATATTGTGTTCACAACAAAATGGATACATTCCAAAGTGAATTGCAGTATCAAAACAGAATGTGTTATCTATCGGGAATCTGAGGTGGAGATTACAATCCTTTGAACATGTCCACATGCTCACTGCTTTAGATCTCGTGTATAACGGACAGCAGCTTTGAGAGGCACGATTCAAAGGCGCGCGTTAAAATGAGTTTCCCCAAAAATAGATAGCCTAAACAAGACGAAACAAATTACAATCTGGTCAAAAGCTGTTTCAATAATAGCCTAGTATTCCCATATCAAAAAACCGTGGGCAAGAAAGAAAGTAAAAAGCAGCTTTGTAAAGCACATCATCATTCTTTCACAAACACCTGCTCGATTCCCTCTTCCACCCTTCACATCAATTTACCTGCTAATGATGACGGCTCCTTTGTACATGACAGAAAACGTTGGCATTTTGACTCCAATATTTCAGTCGACGGTCGGTCGGTCGGCGCTAAATTCTATTTCATAACCCCTTCCCGAGTCCACCAAAGCCCGCTCTCTCAGCGGCTCAGCGCGCAGGGGTCTTCCTTTGCGCGAGCCACATGATCATCTTCTAATTCCGCGCGCAGTTACCGGATCGTCGATCCAACGTTCTAAAACATCAACAACAGATTTAAACATCTCTCTTTATGGCTCTCTCTTCTCTTACGGAATGAAACGGGAGACACCAAAACCAAAAAGCAATCAAATTATTTTTTTAATAGAAATTATTATTACATGTTTTATCGTCGGTTGGTCAGTCTGGAAGTTTGTTTAAAGGATGTGTAGGCATGTATGGACAGCTGTAGCATAGGTGTTAGGAGAAAAGCTTATGTAGGGACCTTCCGTTGCTTTTACAGTAGCAGAGACTCTCTGTCTGAGGACCGATAGGTTTGGATAAGGACTAAGGACTGACCACTAGACAACCTGCCACATTTACCTTTATATGGCTCTTATTTTAGCATTAAGTGCAATGTTAGTAAATGCAAGTTAGGTAGCAGAATATTTTACAAGGTCATGACTTAGCCTACATTATACCCTACCCAAACCACTCAACTTCATGTGCAAACTGACACTATAGCCTACATATAATACATGCTAGTTGAAATCTGACTGCAAAGCTGTAGCCTGAATTGTAAATCTGTAAATAAGGAAACGTTTGCTGTCTGTCCAATTGTGAGCCTTTTGTTGCATAAACACATTTACATTTTAATCATTTAGCAGACGCTCTTATCCAGAGCGACTTTACAGCTAGTGAGTGCATACATTTTTTTTCATACTGGCCCCCGTGGGAATCGAACCCACAACCCTGGCATTGCAAGCGCCATGCTCTACCAACTGAGCTACACGGGGCCTACATGTCCCTGTTCCAGACAACTCTACGTTTTGGTTTGTTGTTTGGAAATACATCACATTTTGCTGATTAACAATAATGCCAGGTGGGAGTCTGACGTTTTCTCCAACAAAAGTCCTAATCTCTTGAGACATTAGTTCCATTTATATTACTTATAAGCTAGAGTAGTGATGTGATCCTGGGTCCGTCTGTGTTTGTGTGTGTGTGTGCCTGTTCAGTGTACACGTGTCTGTCTGTCCGTCCATCCGTCTGTCTGTCTGTCCGTCTGTCTGTCTGCACACATGAACATGTTTGTCTGTGAATGTGTGTGTGTCTATGTGTTATCCTATTCTGAGAATCCTGCCCTGAGAGCACTTACTGTCTCTCTCACTGTGATCCAGTCTGTCTGGACTATTAATGAGGTAATAACAGGATTATAATTTGTACACAGCTCTATGCTGTGTCCACAATACAATACAACACAACTCAACTCAACTCAACTCAATGCAACATAACGCAACACAATACAACTCAACGCAACACAACGCAACACTATGCAACACAACACAATACAACACTTTACAACACAACTCAAGGCAACACAATACAACACAATACAACACAACACTATACAATACAACACTATACAACACAACTCAAGGCAACACAATACAAAACAACACAACACAACTCAACTCAATGCAACATAACGCAACACCATCCAACTCAACGCAACACAACACAACACAATACAACACAATACAATACAACACAACACAAAACAACTTCAATTACTCAACAAACAAAAAAAGTGAATAAAGTTTGGAAAAGTGTAAGGGAGATTGGGATAGAGAGAGAGAAAGAAAGGAGGGAGAGAAAAAGAAAGGAGAGAGTGAGAGACAGTGTCACGATCGTTTAACGGAGTAGACCAAGGCGCAGCGTGATGAACGAACATATTTATTATCTTTAGTGATAATACAAAAACAACAAACAACAAAACGAAAACGTGACGTCCTACGGTAAACACAACCCAAACGGAACAAGATCCCACAAACACTATGGGAAAACAGACAACCAGCCACAGCTGACACTCGTTGCCTCTGATTGAGAACCACACTGGCCAACATAGAAATACAATACTAGAACACGACATAGAAACACAAACACATAGAAACTACACACCCTGGCTCAAAATATAGAGTCCCCAGAGCCAGGGTGTGACAGACAGACAGAGACAGAGAGAGACAGAGAGAGAGAGAGAGAGAGAGAGAGAGAGAGAGAGAGAGAGAGAGAGAGAGAGAGAGAGAGAGAGAGAGAGAGAGAGAGAGAGAGAGAGAGAGAGAGAGAGAGAGACAGAGAGAGAGAGAGAGAGGTGAATGAGAGAGGTACTATTTAACGGTCCTCTAGCCTAACTCTCTGGGAACGGACAGTAAAGTCTTTGGCGATACAGGACAGTAAAGTCTGGTGATACAGGACAGTAAAGTCTGGCGATACAGGACAGTACAGTCTGGTGATACAGGACAGTAAAGTCTGGTGATACGGGACAGTAAAGTCTGGTGATACAGGACAGTACAGTCTGGTGATACAGGACAGTAAAGTCTGGCGATACAGGACAGTACAGTCTGGTGATACAGGACAGTACAGTCTGGTGATACAGGACAGTAAAGTCTGGTGATACAGGACAGTACAGTCTGGTGATACAGGACAGTAAAGTCTGGTGATACAGGACAGTAAAGTCTGGTGATACAGGACAGTACAGTCTGGTGATACAGGACAGTAAAGTCTGGTGATACAGGACAGTAAAGTCTGGTGATACAGGACAGTACAGTCTGGTGATACAGGACAGTAAAGTCTGGTGATACAGGACAGTAAAGTCTGGCGATACAGGACAGTAAAGTCTGGTGATACAGGACAGTAAAGTCTGGTGATACAGGACAGTAAAGTCTGGTGATACAGGACAGTAAAGTCTGGCGATACAGGACAGTACAGTCTGGTGATACAGGACAGTAAAGTCTGGTGATACAGGACAGTAAAGTCTGGCGATACAGGACAGTACAGTCTGGTGATACAGGACAGTACAGTCTGGTGATACAGGACAGTAAAGTCTGGTGATACAGAACAGTACAGTCTGGTGATACAGGACAGTACAGTCTGGTGATACAGGACAGTAAAGTCTGGTGATACAGGACAGTAAAGTCTGGTGATACAGAACAGTAAAGTCTGGTGATACAGGACAGTAAAGTCTGGTGATACAGGACAGTAAAGTCTGGTGATACAGGACAGTAAAGTCTGGTGATACAGGACAGTAAAGTCTGGCGATACAGGACAGTACAGTCTGGTGATACAGGACAGTAAAGTCTGGTGATACAGGACAGTAAAGTCTGGTGATACAGGACAGTAAAGTCTGGTGATACAGGACAGTAAAGTCTGGTGATACAGGACAGTAAAGTCTGGTGATACAGGACAGTAAAGTCTGGCGATACAGGACAGTACAGTCTGGTGATACAGGACAGTAAAGTCTGGTGATACAGGACAGTAAAGTCTGGCGATACAGGACAGTAAAGTCTGGTGATACAGGACAGTACAGTCTGGTGATACAGGACAGTAAAGTCTGGTGATACAGGACAGTACAGTCTGGTGATACAGGACAGTAAAGTCTGGTGATACAGGACAGTAAAGTCTGGTGATACAGGACAGTACAGTCTGGTGATACAGGACAGTAAAGTCTGGTGATACAGGACAGTAAAGTCTGGTGATACAGGACAGACAAGACATTGGTATGGAAGTCAGGCACAGGCAGCCTAACAACAACAGAAGAGGCTGAAGAGACTCTTCTTCTTTTCATGAGGCACAAATAGCACACCATTCCATATAGTGCACTACTTTTGACCAGGGCAAAATTAGTGCACTATGTAGGGATAGGATGCCATTTGGGACAAAGTCTTCTTCTCTTCATGTTTAGACTGTAACACCCCGGAGTGCCTTGCTGGCTACACTGCACAGTGGGGGTTAACTTAAAATCCCCTTCACACACAATAGGGGAAGCTGAACAACAGTTATCAACAGACACATCACATACACATCACATCACATGACAGACACATCACTTAACATGACAGACACATCACATGACAGACACATCACATCACATCACAGACACATCACATCACAGACACATCACATCACATCACAGACACATCACAGAAACATCACATCACATGACAGACACATCACATGACAGACACATCACAGACACATCACATCACAGACACATCACAGACACATCACATCACAGACACATCACATCACATGACAGACACATCACATCACAGACACATGACAGACACATCACATCACAGACACATCACAGACACATCACAGAAACATCACATCACAGACACAGACACATCACATGACAGACACATCACATCATATCACAGACACATCCCAACCTGTCCTTGACCGAGTATAGCCAGTGCCACCTACAATTCTACACTCATATAAACTTCTGTCTAAGGCTAGGGCTAGGGTTAGGCTTAGAGTAAGGGTTAGGGTTAGAGTTAGGGTTGGGGCTAGAGTTAGGGTTAGGGTTAGAGTTAGGGTTGGGGCTAGAGTTAGGGTTAGGGTTAAAGTTAGGGTTGGGGCTAGAGTTAGGGTTAGGGTTAGAGTTAGGGTTGGGGCTAGAGTTAGGGTTAGGGTTAAAGTTAGGGTTGGGGCTAAAGTAAGGGTTAGGGTTAAAGTTAGGGTTGGGGCTAGAGTTAGGGTTAGGGTTAGAGTTAGGGTTGGGGCTAAAGTAAGGGTTAGGGTTAAAGTTAGGGTTGGGGCTAGAGTTAGGGTTAGGGTTAGAGTTAGGGTTGGGGCTAAAGTAAGGGTTAGGGTTAAAGTTAGGGTTGGGGCTAGAGTAAGGGTTAGGGTTAGAGTTAGGGTTGGGGCTAGAGTTAGGGTTAGGGTTAAAGTTAGGGTTGGGGCTAGAGTTAGGGTTAGGGTTAGAGTTAGGGTTGGGGCTAGAGTTAGGGTTAGGGTTAAAGTTAGGGTTGGGGCTAGAGTTAGGGTTAGGGTTAGAGTTAGGGTTGGGGCTAAAGTTAGGGTTAGGGTTGGAGTTAGGGTTAGGGTTAAAGTTAGGGTTGGGGCTAGAGTAAGGGTTAGGCTTAGAGTTAGGGTTAGGGCTAGAGTTAGGGTTGGGGCTAGAGTTAGGGTTGGGGCTAGAGTTAGGGTTAGGGTTAGTGTTAGGGTTAGGGCTAGAGTTAGGGTTGGGGCTAGAGTTAGGGTTGGGGCTAGAGTTAGGGTTGGGGCTATAGTTAGGGTTGGGGCTAGAGTTAGGGTTGGGGCTAGAGTTAGGGTTGGGGCTAGAGTTAGGGTTGGGGCTAGAGTAAGGGTTAGGGTTAGAGTTAGGGTTGGGGCTAGAGTTAGGGTTGGGGCTAGAGTTAGGGTTGGGGCTAGAGTTAGGGTTGGGGCTAGAGTTAGGGTTGGGGCTAGAGTTAGGGTTGGGGCTAGAGTAAGGGTTAGGGTTAGAGTTAGGGTTGGGGCTAGAGTTAGGGTTGGGGCTAGAGTTAGGGTTGGGGCTAGAGTTAGGGTTGGGGCTAGAGTTAGGGTTGGGGCTAGAGTTAGGGTTGGGGCTAGAGTAAGGGTTAGAGTTAGGGTTGGGGCTAGAGTTAGGGTTGGGGCTAGCTGTTAAATGACATGTTTGAAGAGGAAGAGTCATACTTCCATCCTCCTTAGCATGGTCAGATAGTGATGGCCATACTGGAGCAGCTCAGAGTAATCCTGTGGGTTTGACCAGGGGCCAGAGACCCAATGTAGCATCCTTGACCAGGGGCCAGTGACCCAATGTAGCATCCTTGACCAGGGGCCAGTGACCCAATGTAGCATCCTTGACCAGGGGCCAGAGACCCAATGTAGCATCCTTGACCAGGGGCCAGAGACCCAATGTAGCATCCTTGACCAGGGGCCAGAGACCCAATGTAGCATCCTTGACCAGGGGCCAGAGACCCAATGTAGCATCCTTGACCAGGGGCCAGAGACCCAATGTAGCATCCTTGACCAGGGGCCAGGGAATGGGGTTAGGAGGCAAGGATGGCCATGCTGCGGACGACAGAAGTGCAGTACAACGCTTACAACGCTTTCTCTTCAGAAATGTAATTTGGTGACTGGTGGCTGCCATCTAGTTGTGTCCCAGCCAAACTGACGTCATGTTGTCTGGCAACTGGCAGGGCCACCATGTAACGTGGAAGGGAAGTCACATCGGCATTAACATCTCTTTTTCAAGTGATCCCTGGTCAACAAGGGAGCATAAATTTAGTTCCACACAACATACAGCAGGACATGTGTCAACATACACCAGGACATGTGTCAACATACAGCAGGACATGTGTCAACATACACCAGGACATAATAATAATAAGCCACTTAGCAGACGCTTTAATCCAAAGCGATTTACAGTCATGTGTGCATACATTTTTGTGTATGGGTGGTCCCGGGGATCGAACCCACTACCCTGGCGTTACAAGCGCCGTGCTCTACCAGCTGAGCTACAGAGGACCATGTGTCAACATACACCAGGACACGTGTCAACATACACCAGGACACGTGTCAACATACACCAGGACACGTGTCAACATACACCAGGACACGTGTCAACATACAGTGGGGAGAACAAGTATTTGATACACTGCCGATTTTGCAGGTTTTCCTACTTACAAAGCATGTAGAGGTCTGTAATTTTTATCATAGGTACACTTCAACTGTGAGAGACGGAATCTAAAACAAAAATCCAGAAAATCACATTGTATGATTTTTAAGTAATTCATTTGCATTTTAATGCTTGACATAAGTATTTGATACATCAGAAAAGCAGAACTTAATATTTGGTACATAAACCTTTGTTTGCAATTACAGAGATCATACGTTTCCTGTAGGTCTTGACCAGGTTTGCACACACTGCAGCAGAGATTTTGGCCCACTCCTCCATACAGACCTTCTCCAGATCCTTCAGGTTTCGGGGCTGTCGCTGGGCAATACGGACTTTCAGCTCCCTCCAAAGATTTTCTATTGGGTTCAGGTCTGGAGACTGGCTAGGCCACTCCAGGACCTTGAGATGCTTCTTACGGAGCCACTCTTTAGTTGCCCTGGCTGTGTGTTTCGGGTCATTGTCATGCTGGAAGACCCAGCCACGACCCATCTTCAATGCTCTTACTGAGGGAAGGAGGTTGTTGGCCAAGATCTCGTGACATGGCCCCATCCATCCCTCCCCTCAATACGGTGCAGTCGTCCTGTCCCCTTTGCAGAAAAGCATCCCCAAAGAATGATGTTTCCACCTCCATGCTTCACGGTTGGGATGGTGTTCTTGGGGTTGTACTCATCCTTCTTCTTCCTCCAAACACAGCGAGTGGAGTTTAGACCAAAAAGCTCTATTTTTGTCTCATCAGACCACATGATCTTCTCCCATTCCTCCTCTGGATCATCCAGATGGTCATTGGCAAACTTCAGATGGGCCTGGACATGCGCTGGCTTGAGCAGGGGGACCTTGCGTGCGCTGCAGGATTTTAATCCATGACGGCGTAGTGTGTTACTAATGGTTTTCTTTGAGACAGCGGTGGTCCCAGCTCTCTTCAGGTCATTGACCAGGTCCTGCCGTGTAGTTCTGGGCTGATCCCTCACCTTCTTCATGATCATTGATGCCCCACGAGGTGAGATCTTGCATGGAGCCCCAGACCGAGGGTGATTGACCGTCATCTTGAACTTCTTCCATTTTCTTGCCTATTGTCCTGTAGCCCATCCCAGCCTTGTGCAGGTCTACAATTTTATCCCTGATGTCCTTACACAGCTCTCTGGTCTTGGCCATTGTGGAGAGGTTGGAGTCTGTTTGATTGAGTGTGTGGACAGGTGTCTTTTATACAGGTAACAAGTTCAAACAGGTGCAGTTAATACAGGTAATGAGTGGAGAACAGGAGGGCTTCTTAAAGAAAAACGAACAGGACTGTGAGAGCCGGAATTCTTACTGGTTGGTAGGTGATCAAATACTTATGTCATGCATTAAAATGCAAATTATTTACTTAAAAATCAAACAATGTGATTTTCTGGATTTTGTAGATTCCGTCTCTCACAGTTGAAGTGTACCTATGATAAAAATTACAGACCTCTACATGCTTTGTAAGTAGGAAAACCTGCAAAATCGGCAGTGTATCAAATACTTGTTCTCCCCACTGTACACCAGGACACGTGTCAACATTCACCAGGACACGTGTCAACATACACCAGGACATGTGTCAACATACACCAGGACATGTGTCAACATACACCAGGACATGTGTCAACATACACCAGGACATGTGTCAACATACACCAGGACATGTGTCAACATACACCAGGACATGTGTCAACATACACCAGGACATGTGTCAACATACACCAGGACATGTGTCAACATACACCAGGACATGTGTCAACAGACACCAGGACATTTGTCAAGTAAAAACAGTGCCATGGTTTGCCATAACAATACAAAATCCTGGATTGACCAAGGGCCAGAGACTGGGGTTAGGACTAGACGCCAAACTGGTTGCCAGTCTAGTTCAGCCAAACTGACGTCATGTTGCCTGGCAACTGGCAGGGCCACCATGTAGGGCGGGTGACCATGAAACCAGACATGGAGCCAGGCTAACTGATAACGGCTCCGAAGTCGTCCAGAATTTGTTTGTTGAACCAGATAAGATAAATAACCTGTAGTCAAGACAACATGTCCTTGGAAACGGAGAGAGACGGGCCAGATACAAATACCATCACATACTGTTCCTAAATATGATTCAGCACCAACAGATGACTGCAGTTCATACATGATCGGAGCACTAATGCTAAATGGCAAACCTTGGTTTAAATGTTAGTCTCTGTCCCCACTCCTCCGTTCCCATGGTTTGCAGTCAAACTACCAAATCGCCCTCTAGTGGCCTCATAGGTGGAATGTTATTCATATTTTTCATAATTCATAAACATTATTTTTTTTAACCCGCTGAAAATCCAGTGGTTCTATGTCAAACGGTTTTGTTATATTTCAGTCTTCTGTGATGTATACTGACCTAAAATATTAACGGAACATGTAAAGTGTTGGTCCCATGTTTCATGAGCTGAAATACAAAAATCCCAGAACTTTTCCATATGCACAAAATTTGTGCACAAATTTGTTTCCATCCCTGTTAGCGAACATTTCTCATTTGCCAAGATAATCCTGATTAAACAGCATGATCATTACACAGGTGCACCTTGTGCTGGCGACAATAACAGGCCACTCTAAAATCTGCAGTTTTGTCATACAATACAATGCCACAGATGTCTCAAGTTTTAAGCGAGCATACAATTGGCATGCTGACTGCAGGAATGTCCACCAGAGCTGTTGCCAGATAATTTAATGTTAATTTCTCTACCATAAGCCGCCTCTAACATTGTTTTAGAGAATTTGACAGTACGTCCAACCGGTCTCACAATCGCAGACCACGATTAACCACGCCAGCCCTGGACCTCCACATCTGGCTTCTTCACCTGTGGGATCGGTTGAGACCAGCCACCCGGACAGCTGATGAAAGTGAGGAGTATTTCTGTCTGTAATAAAGCCCTTTTGTGGTGAAAAACTCATTCTGATTTACTGGGCCTGGCCCTCCCCAGTGGATGGGTATGGCTCCCAAGTGGGGGGGCCTATGCCCTCCCAGGCCCACCCATGGCTGTGCCCCTGCGCAGTCATGTGAACTCCATAGATTAGGGCCTAATTTATTTATTTCAGTTGACTGATTTCCTTGAACTGTAACTCAGTAAAAGTGTTGAAATTGTTGCATGTTGCGTTTATACATTTTTTCAGTATATGTCAAGTGTAATATTGGGATGCAAACTCAACATTGAATACATTTCAACTCTATATCTGACATGGTACAGGTGTCCCATAACCATGTGTGAGGTGTATACTTTTGTTTCAAAGTAGATTTAAGACTACCAAGAAACACTCTGTGTGACCCTGATTTAGCCCACTGCAGTAAAAGGTTAAAAGTAACATCAACTACAGTAAGTCCACAACGCTGAATTTATGACCTGAAATAAAAAGACACTCTTCCATCGTCAATCACTCACACACACACACAAATACACACTTCCACCATGTGATTAATGATGTGTGTGTGTGTTGGTGTGTGTGTTTGTGTGTGTGTGTGTGCCCTTGTGCCTGTGTGGCTGAGTCAGAGAAAGAGAGGGAGAGAAAGCGAGAGAGAGAGAGAGAGAGACCTGGGTTGCTCACAGGGCAGTTTATCATATCCTGTGTGCTTGCTGTTTTCCCCCTCTATCCATCACAGCGAGACTCAGAGTGACAGCACTGCCCTGCCCGCTACACGAACACACTGGTTACATCAACATATTCCCCTACTCTTTACTAACACACTGGTTACATCAACATATTCCCCCACTCTTTACTAACACACTGGTTACATCAACATATTCCCCTACTCTTTACTAACACACTGGTTACATAAACATATTCCCCTACTCTTTACTAACACACTGGTTACATCAACATATTCCACTACTCTTTACTAACACACTGGTTACATAATAATAATAATAATAATACATCAACATATTCCCCTACTCTTTACTAACACACTGGTTACATCAACATATTCCCCTACTCTTTACTAACACACTGGTTCCATCAACATATTCCCCTACTCTTTACTAACACACTGGTTACATCAACATATTCCCCTACTCTTTACTAACACACTGGTTACATCAACATATTCCCCTACTCTTTACTAACACACTGGTTCCATCAACATATTCCCCTACTCTTTACTAACACACTGGTTACATCAACATATTCCCCTACTCTTTACTAACACACTGGTTACATCAACATATTCCCCTACTCTTTACTAACACACTGGTTACATCAACATATTCCCCTACTCTTTACTAACACACTGGTTCCATTGTCACGATCGTCTGAAGGAGCGGACCAATACGCAGCGTTACGAGTGAACATGATGACTTTATTAATTAAAGCAACCACGGAAAAACAACAAAAGACGATAGTGAAGTCCAACAGACAAAAATACGGAACCTGGAACAATACCTTAACTTGGAACAATAACCCACAACCCACAGGAGAAAACACACAGAATATATATGGCTCCCAATCAGAGATAACGAGCCGACAGCTGACACTCGTTACCTCCGATTGGGAGTCATAGACCAATCACCACTAGACACAAAACAAATGAAACTCACCCAACCCAACACCACCAAATGAAATACACCCTAGCTCTAACACACAGTCCCGGAGCCAGAGTGTGACAGTACCCCCTAAAGGTGCGCACTCCGCGCACCAGCATACAGTCTAGGGGAGGGTCTGGGTGGGCGTCTGTCCCCGGTGGCGGCTCTGGCCCCGGTCGTGATCCCCACCCCACCGCAGTCACAACCTGCTTCGGTAGCCTCCTCCCAATGACCACCCCCCAACTAAAACCCCACAGGATTAAGGGGCAGCCCTGACTAAGAGGCATCACCGGACTCAGGGGCAGCACGGACTAAGGGGGCAGCACCGGGCTAAGGGCAGCACCGGGCTAAGGGGCAGCACCGGACTAAGGGGCAGCACCGGACTAGGGGCAGCACCGCCTAAGGGGCAGCACCGGACTAAGGGGCAGCACCGGCTAAGGGGCAGTACCGGACTAAGGGCAGCTCCGGACTGAAAGGCGGATCCTGGCTGGCTGGCTCTGGCGGATCCTGGCTGGCTGGCGGATCCGGGCTGGACGGCTCTGGCGGATCCCGGGCTGGGACGGCTCTGGCGGATCCCGGGCTGGACGGCTCTGGCGGATCCGGGCTGGGACGGCTCTGGCGAATCCGGCCTGACGCTCTGGCGGATCCTGGCTGGACGGCTCTGGCGGATCCTGGCTGGACGGCTCTGGCGGATCCTGGCTGGGCGGCTCTGGCGGATCCTGGCTGGACGGCTCTGGCGGATCCTGGCTGGGCGGCTCTGGCGGATCCTGGCTGGACGGCTCTGGCGGATCCTGGCTGAACGGCTCTGGCGGATCCTGGCTGGGCGGCTCTGGCGGATCCTGGCTGGGCGGCTCTGGCGGATCCTGGCTGGACGGCTCTGGCGATCCTGGCTGAACGGCTCTGGCGGTTCCTGGCTGGACGGCTCTGGCGGAACCTGGCTGGACGGCTCTGGCGGATCCGGCTGCTCATGGCTGGCTGACGGATCTGGCTGCTCATGGCTGGCTGACGGATCTGGCTGCTCATGGCTGGCTGACGGATCTGGCTGCTCATGGCTGGCTTGACGGATCTGGCTGCTCGGCTGGCTGACGGATCTGGCTGCTCTGCGGTTGGCTGACGGATCTGGCTGCTCGTGGCTGGCTGACGGATCTGGCTGCTCATGGCTGGCTGACGGATCTGGCTGCTCATGGCTGGCTGACGGATCTGGCTGCTCATGGCTGGCTGACGGATCTGGCTGCTCATGGTTGGCTGACGGATCTGGCTGCTCGTGGTTGGCTGACGGATCTGGCTGCTCGTGGCTGGCTGAGCGGATCTGGCTGCTCGCGGCTGGCTGATGGATCTGGCTGCTCATGGCTGGCTGACGGATCTGGCTGCTCGTGGCTGGCTGACGGATCTGGCTGCTCATGGTTGGCTGACGGATCTGGCTGCTCATGGCTGGCTGACGGTGCTGGCTGGGCGGCTGGCGGTGAGGCGGACCCCAGCCTCGGAGAGTGGTCATCACCTCCAGCAGGGCGGTCCCATCCCGCATGAGCCGCTCCTGCCCGTCACGAACCCGAGCCTCCAGTCCAGCATAGGCTGCGTCGGCTCCTGCTGATTCCATAGCAGGTGTATGATTCTGTCTGGCAGAAGGCTCTAGCGGCTCCCGGGTCTGGCGGACGGCTCTGAAGAACAGGCCGGGCTGGGCTGGTGACGCACCCGTAGGATACGTGCTTGGAGCAGGAACAGGCCGGTCCGTACCGGAACACACACCACTGGCCTCAACCGAGGATCAGGAACGGGCCGGACCGGACTGGCAACACACATCAGTCCTTCACGCCGTGCACACACACTTCCCTCCTTCTACTCGCCACTGGCTCCCGTACTCCGTTAGCCTTCTCTCCTTTTCTCCCTGTGGCAGCCTCCTGCTGCCCAGTCGCCCAAGCCATGTGCCCCCCCCCAAAAATTTCTTGGGGTTGCCTCTCGTCCACAGGCCTCCAGCCTCGCCTTCTTGCTGCCTCCTCATACCACCTCCTCTCGGCTTTGGCTGCCTCCAGCTCTTCACGAGGGCGGTGATATTCCTCTGGTTGTGCCCAAGGACCCTTTCCAGCCCGAATCTCCTCCCATGTCCAAAAATCCTTAGGAGGCGTCCATAACTCCTGTGTAGGTAGGTCCTGTTGCCGCTTGTTACGCTGCTTGGTCCTTTTATGGTGGGTTATTCTGTCACGATCGTCTGAAGGAGCGGACCAATACGCAGCGTTGCGAGTGAACATGATGACTTTATTAATTAAAGCAACCACGGAAAAACAACAAAAGACGATAGTGAAGTCCAACAGACAAAAAATACGGAACCTGGAACAATACCTTAACTTGGAACAATAACCCACAACCCACAGGAGAAAACACACAGAATATATATGGCTCCCAATCAGAGATAACGAGCCGACAGCTGACACTCGTTACCTCCGATTGGGAGTCATAGACCAATCACCACTAGACACAAAACAAATGAAACTCACCCAACCCAACACCACCAAATGAAATACACCCTAGCTCTAACACAGTCCCGGAGCCAGAGTGTGACATCCATCAACATATTCCCCTACTCTTTACTAACACACTGGTTACATCAACATATTCCCCTACTCTTTACTAACACACTGGTTCCATCAACATATTCCCCTACTCTTTACTAACACACTGGTTACATCAACATATTCCCCTACTCTTTACTAACACACTGGTTACATCAACATATTCCCCTACTCTTTACTAACACACTGGTTCCATCAACATATTCCCCTACTCTTTACTAACACACTGGTTACATCAACATATTCCCCTACTCTTTACTAACACACTGGTTACATCAACATATTCCACTACTCTTTACTAACACACTGGTTACATCAACATATTCCCCTACTCTTTACTAACACAATGGTTACATCAACATATTCCACTACTCTTTACTAACACACTGGTTACATCAAAATATTCCCCTACTCTTTACTAACACACAGGTTACATCAACATATTCCCCTACTCTTTACTAACACACTGGTTACATCAACATATTCCCCTACTCTTTACTAACACACTGGTTACATCAACATATTCCCCTACTCTTTACTAACACACTGGTTACATCAACATATTCCCCTACTCTTTACTAACACACTGGTTACATCAACATATTCCCCTACTCTTTACTAACACACTGGTTCCATCAACATATTCCCCTACTCTTTACTAACACACTGGTTACATCAACATATTCCACTACTCTTACAATACAGTGAGTGCATACACTTTCAGTATGTTTTTACGATCCCAGCAGGAATTGAACCCATGACCTTGGCGTTGCCAGCGCCACGCTCTTATCAACTGAGCCACATGGGACCAGCACCAAAATACACTGTAGGAGCTTACCACTGCCGAATCTCCAAGCTATTCAGCTCACAGTCAATGAGAATCATTAAACACAGCTGTTACACTGTTATACTAGACGCACGGAAGCTGGAAATGCAATTGTCTCAGATCAACTTGTCAGTGACTCCATTCAGCTCACAGTCATTAGTAGAAGATTCACAGTAACAAATGTACCGCGGAAGATGCTAATGCAGTTCACATGGAACGTAGTTCAGCTTGCTAGCGACTCTCACAAACTCGCCTGGTGGGCTAATGCCCATTACCGTCGAACATCAGAAGATGAAAACATCACACAGCTGAACACAACAGTGACTTCAAACCATTTAGTACCAGGTAGTTCATTAGGTATTAATCTAGCCCACCGGCCGGCTCTTTCTCTGTGGAACCTACATGCAGTAGCAAGTGATCCTGGGAACGAGGTTAGTTAGCTACTGAGCTGAATTCTTTGAAATGGGCTTAAGTACCAGACACCGTAATACTATACTGACTGTAAATACCAGGAAAATACCAGTTAAACCAGTTAACGGAAATGTTTTACCAGTTAACTATAAATTCCAGTTAATTGTAAAATACCAGTGTAAGTGTAAAATGTTACGGCATGTTTACAGAATGAAACGCAAAGATGACACCGAGCGAGCAGGGTCTCCATATTGTTGTCTAACATTGGTGTTGCGTTTCAAGCTTCAGCCTACCGTGACTGTAAAATAGTGGAAATTCAATTCAGACAGCTGACCACAACCATCAATCTGTGTTTACAGTGTTTCTGTGGGGACGTTTTCCTCACGTTGGATCTAATAACAGACTGCTACAACACAGCAACAAATGGCCAGTCAGTCAGTCAGTCAGGTAGCTGAGTTCCGGCTTCACCAAATATGTCTTTACCACACGGTTTGTTATCTGCAACTGACCAATTACATAAACAACAAATAATCATGCATATTTAAACATATTCTACATATTTGTGAAAATTGAACAGGCTATACAATGGGTGTATTGTTGTTCTGTTTAAATCTATTCAAGTGGGATTAAATGATGAAAGACCCTTACAGAGACATTGTCAGTCTCCATCAGCCACGTCTGAATATGGTTTAAACCAATCAGAATCAGTATTCCTTTAGAGGAAGCTCTACTGTCGTGATGATGAAAACAAACATATTGGGATTATTGGAACAGAAACAATGTAAGAAGATAGACTCAGACACACACACACACACACACACACACACACACACACACACACACACACACACACACACACACACACACACACACACACACACACACACACACCAAGATTTATTCCTCTCTTCTCCTCCATCCAGCAGCCATGGCAAATAGCATTAGTTTGCATCAGAATTTTAATCACCAAATCTGCACAGTGGGTTGTTATCAGATTATGGGATTATTCCGTCCCACATTGAGACATCACACAGAGGCATAGGCCAAGAAACACACACAATACCGAAACCTCCCTCCTACCCATCTCTAAGAGAGGCCCATCACAGACCCACCCAGCCCAGGCAGAGAGGGCAACATATGGGCCTGATGGAGGTTCTCTCCTAGTGATTCACCCAGCAGCAGCGCAGATGAAATGGGTAGAGCGAGAGAGAGAGAGAGAGAGAGAGAGAGAGAGAGAGAGAGAGAGAGAGCGAGAGAGAGCGAGAGAGAGCGAGGAGAGAGAGAGAGCGGAGAGAGAGAGAGAGAGAGCAGAGAGCGGAGAGAGAGAGAGAGAGAGAGAGCGGAGAGAGAGAGAGCGGAGAGAGAGAGAGAGAGAGAGAGAGAGAGAGAGAGAGAGAGAGAGAGAGAGAGAGAGAGAGAGAGAGAGAGAGAGAGAGAGAGAGACCACTCTGACCTGCATATAATTTTACATTTTACATTTTAGTCATTTAGCAGACGCTCTTATCCAGAGCGACTTACAGTTAGTGAGTGCATACATTTTTCATACTGGGAGCAAGGCTGCCCTCTATGGGTGGGGAGGGGGAGGAGTCTATTGTGTTTACATGTTTTTGTTCCAACCCAGTACTAACACACCTGAACTAACACACCTGAATCAACATATCAAGAATTAGGTGATTAGTTGAATCCGATGCGTTACTGCTGTGCTGGAACAAAAACCTGCAAACCCCAGGACTGAGGTTGAGAAACTCTAGTCAAGTGCAGAGTTTCAGGAGTACTGTATTGCTCAATTTCAAATGAACCTCTAGCTGTCGCGCTCCTATGGCTGTCCCGTTCTGGGGTGTCGAACTCATTTTTTCCCCAGGGGCCGCATTCGGTATTCAACGAATTCCGGAGAGCCGTACTGAATTGTTGGTATATTTCCTTGCAGTTAAAATGTGTAATAAATAGTCCTCTATCTATTGCGCTTCCGCACCTACAGCGGTCCCGTTCTGTGAGCTTGAGTGGCCCACCACTTCACAGCTGAACCGTTGTTGCTCCTAGATGTTTCCACTTCACAATAACACCACTTACAGTTGACCGGGGCAGCTCTAGCAGGGCAGACATTTTACGAACTGACTTGTTGGAAAGGTGGCATCCTTTGACGGTGCCACGTTGAAAGTCACTGAGCTCTTCAGTATGGGCCATTCCACTGCTAATGTTTGTCTATGAAGATTGCATACACCTGTCAGCAACGGGTGTGGCTGAAATAACCGAATCCACATACCTTTGTATATATAGTGTAGTTGTTTTGCCATAAAAAGGAACCAACATAATATTAGTTCAGCCATAAAGTGCTTTTCTACAAGCAGTCAATGGACACGCTTAATGGTGTCTCAGCAGGTCTCAGATCTGATGTTTGCTCCAACTTTTGACACATTTCAGAAAGAGAAGAGGTGTCCATTATATGCATGAAATAACATTAAGGGCTGAAATAGATTTGATATTGATTGAAAAAAATGGACAGAACAGAATCAGAGTGGACAGAACAGAATCAGAACAGACTGAACAGAATCAGAATGGACTGAACTGAATCAGAATGGACTGAACAGAATCAGAATGGACTGAACAGAATCAGAACAGACTGAACAGAATCAGAACGGACTGAACAGAATCAGAACGGACTGAACAGAATCAGAACAGACTGAACAGAATCAGAACAGACTGAACAGAATCAGAATGGACTGAACAGAATCAGAACAGACTGAACAGAATCAGAACAGACTGAACAGAATCAGAACAGACTGAACAGAATCAGAATGGACTGAACAGAATCAGAACAGACTGAACAGAATCAGAATGGACTGAACAGAATCAGAACAGACTGAACAGAATCAGAACAGACTGAACAGAATCAGAACGGACTGAACAGAATCAGAATGGACTGAACAGAATCAGAACGGACTGAACAGAATCAGAATGGACTGAACAGAATCAGAATGGACTGAACAGAATTTCTCTCTGTCAAACAAGCTAATTAGAAATGTCAAACTCTGTCCAGCCAATTTGTCTCTTCTTCTCTCTTGGGAAAACAGCAGAGACAGAAAGACAGGTCATCAACACACACACCCAACAGTCCTCCTCCTACACACACACACACACACACACACACACACACACACACACACACACACGCACGCACGGACACACTTCAACCCAGTCAGCTTCGCGAGCATCCATCCACACTAAGCAAGCCAAGCATCTGCCAATAGCCGTTGAGGTTAAAAACAGGTGGTCTTTCCCCTGGGCCAGAGCCAGTCAGCAGCCGGCTGTCCTGAACGAGGCAGATAGCTGGTCCAGGGAAAATCAACACCAATGAAGTCATTCACAGAGAAATCAATAGCTACAAACAGGGAGGAACGACAGAGGAGAGGGAGATGGAGAAGGGGGTGACAGAGGGGGGATGAGGAGAGGAACGGGAGGAGGAAGGGGGGACGGACAGGGGGATGTAGGGATGACGAGGTGGAGGAGGAGGAAGGGGGGATGGACAGGGGGATGTAGGGATGACGAGGTGGAGGAGGAGGAAGGGGGGACGGACAGGGGGATATAGGGATGACGAGGTGGAGGAGGAGGAAGGGGGGACGGACAGGGGGATGTAGGGATGACGAGGTGGAGGAGGAGGAAGGGGGGACGGACAGGGGGATGTAGGGATGACGAGGTGGAGGAGGAGGAAGGGGGGACGGACAGGGGGATATAGGGATGACGAGGTGGAGGAGGAGGAAGGGGGGACGGACAGGGGGATGTAGGGATGACGAGGTGGAGGAGGAGGAAGGGGGGACGGACAGGGGGATGTAGGGATGACGAGGTGGAGGAGGAGGAAGGGGGGACGGACAGGGGGATGTAGGGATGACGAGGTGGAGGAGGAGGAAGGGGGGACGGACAGGGGGATGTAGGGATGACGACGTGGAGGAGGAGGAAGGGGGGACGGACAGGGGGATGTAGGGATGACGAGGTGGAGGAGGAGGAGTGAATTGGAATCTCATTACTTTACATTTGTATTTATTATGGATCCCCATTAGCTACAGTAAGACATTGATTTTGATCAACAAGGAAAATAAAATGTAGCTGATTCAGACACTGTGTAGGTGGATGATAACTATAATATATTGATACGGTAAGTCCTGGGGTGATGATAACTATAATATATTGATACGGTAAGTCCTGGGGTGATGATAACTATAATATATTGATACGGTAAGACCTGGGGTGATGATAACTATAATATATTGATACAGTAAGACCTGGGGTGATGATAACTATAATATATTGATACAATAAGACCTGGGGTGATTATAACTATAATATATTGATACGGTAAGACCTGGGGTGATGATAACTATAATATATTGATACAGTAAGACCTGGGGTGATGATAACTATAATATATTGATACGGTAAGTCCTGGGGTGATGATAACTATAATATATTGATACGGTAAGACCTGGGGTGATGATAACTATAATATATTGATACGGTAAGACCTGGGGTGATGATAACTATAATATATTGATACAGTAAGACCTGGGGTGATGATAACTATAATATATTGATACAATAAGACCTGGGGTGATTATAACTATAATATATTGATACGGTAAGACCTGGGGTGATGATAACTATAATATATTGATACAGTAAGACCTGGGGTGATGATAACTATAATATATTGATACGGTAAGACCTGGGGTGATGATAACTATAATATATTGATATGGTAAGACCTGGGGTGATGATAACTATAATATATTGATACAATAAGACCTGGGGTGATTATAACTATAATATATTGATACAGTAAGACCTGGGGTGATGATAACTATAATATATTGATACGGTAAGACCTGGGGTGATGATAACTATAATATATTGATACAGTAAGACCTGGGGTGATGATAACTATAATATATTGATACAGTAAGACCTGGGGTGATGATAACTATAATATATTGATACAGTAAGACCTGGGGTGATGATAACTATAATATATTGATACAGTAAGACCTGGGGTGATGATAACTATAATATATTGATACAGTAAGACCTGGGGTGATGATAACTATAATATATTGATACGGTAAGTCCTGGGGTGATGATAACTATAATATATTGATACGGTAAGACCTGGGGTGATGATAACTATAATATGTTGATACGGTAAGACCTGGAGTGATGATAACTATAATATATTGATACAGTAAGACCTGGGGTGATAATAACTATAATATATTGATACAGTAAGACCTGGGGTGATGATAACTATAATATATTGATACAGTAAGACCTGGGGTGATGATAACTATAATATATTGATACGGTAAGACCTGGGGTGATGATAACTATAATATATTGATACAGTAAGACCTGGGGTGATGATAAATATAATATATTGACACGGTAAGACCTGGGGGTGATGATAACTATAATATATTGATACAGTAAGACCTGGGGTGATGATAACTATAATATATTGATACAGTAAGACCTGGGGGTGATGATAACTATAATATATTGATACAGTAAGACCTGGGGTGATGATAACTATAATATATTGATACAGTAAGACCTGGGGTGATGATAACTATAATATATTGATACAGTAAGACCTGGAGTGATGATAACTATAATATATTGATACAGTAAGACCTGGGGTGATGATAACTATAATATGTTGATACAGTAAGACCTGGGGTGATGATAACTTTAATATATTGATACAGTAAGACCTGGGGTGATGATAACTATAATATATTGATACGGTAAGACCTGGGGTGATGATAACTATAATATATTGATACAGTAACACCTGGGGTGATGATAACTATAATATATTGATACAGTAAGACCTGGGTGATGATAACTATAATATATTGATACAGTAAGACCTGGGGTGATGATAACTATAATATATTGATACGGTAAGACCTGGGGTGATGATAACTATAATATATTGATACAGTAAGACCTGGGGTGATGATAACTATAATATATTGATACGGTAAGACCTGGGGTGATGATAACTATAATATATTGATACAGTAAGACCTGGGGTGATGATAACTATAATATATTGATACAGTAAGACCTGGGGTGATTATAACTATAATATATTGATACAGTAAGACCTGGGGTGATGATAACTATAATATATTGATACAGTAAGACCTGGGGTGATGATAACTATAATATATTGATACGGTAAGACCTGGGGTGATGATAACTATAATATATTGATACAGTAAGACCTGGGGTGATGATAACTATAATATATTGATACAGTAAGACCTGGGGTGATGATAACTATAATATATTGATACAGTAAGACCTGGGGTGATGATAACTATAATATATTGATACGGTAAGACCTGGGGTGATGATAACTATAATATATTGATACAGTAAGACCTGGGGTGATGATAACTTTAATATATTGATACAGTAAGACCTGGGGTGATGATAACTATAATATATTGATACAGTAAGACCTGGGGTGATGATAACTATAATATATTGATACAGTAAGACCTGGGGTGATGATAACTATAATATATTGATACAGTAAGACCTGGGGTGATGATAACTATAATATATTGATACGGTAAGACCTGGGGTGATGATAACTATAATATATTGATACGGTAAGACCTGGGGTGATGATAACTATAATATATTGATACAGTAAGACCTGGGGTGATGATAACTATAATATATTGATACAGTAAGACCTGGGGTGATGATAACTATAATATATTGATACGGTAAGACCTGGGGTGATGATAACTATAATATATTGATACAGTAAGACCTGGGGTGATGATAACTATAATATATTGATATGGTAAGACCTGGGGTGATGATAACTATAATATATTGATACAGTAAGACCTGGGGTGATGATAACTATAATATATTGATACGGTAAGACATGGGGTGATGATAACTATAATATATTGATACGGTAAGACCTGGGGTGATGATAACTATAATATATTGATACAGTAAGACCTGGGGTGATGATAACTATAATATATTGATACGGTAAGACCTGGGGTGATGATAACTATAATATATTGATACAGTAAGACCTGGGGTGATGATAACTATAATATATTGATACAGTAAGACCTGGGGTGATGATAACTATAATATATTGATACAGTAAGACCTGGGGTGATGATAACTATAATATATTGATACAGTAAGACCTGGAGTGATGATAACTATAATATATTGATACAGTAAGACCTGGGGTGATGATAACTATAATATGTTGATACAGTAAGACCTGGGGTGATGATAACTTTAATATATTGATACAGTAAGACCTGGGGTGATGATAACTATAATATATTGATACGGTAAGACCTGGGGTGATGATAACTATAATATATTGATACAGTAACACCTGGGGTGATGATAACTATAATATATTGATACAGTAAGACCTGGGGTGATGATAACTATAATATATTGATACGGTAAGACCTGGGGTGATGATAACTATAATATATTGATACAGTAAGACCTGGGGTGATGATAACTATAATATATTGATACGGTAAGACCTGGGGTGATGATAACTATAATATATTGATACAGTAAGACCTGGGGTGATGATAACTATAATATATTGATACAGTAAGACCTGGGGTGATTATAACTATAATATATTGATACAGTAAGACCTGGGGTGATGATAACTATAATATATTGATACAGTAAGACCTGGGGTGATGATAACTATAATATATTGATACGGTAAGACCTGGGGTGATGATAACTATAATATATTGATACGGTAAGACCTGGGGTGATGATAACTATAATATATTGATACAGTAAGACCTGGGGTGATGATAACTATAATATATTGATACAGTAAGACCTGGGGTGATGATAATTATAATATATTGATACGGTAAGACCTGGGGTGATGATAACTATAATATATTGATACAGTAAGACCTGGGGTGATGATAACTATAATATATTGATATGGTAAGACCTGGGGTGATGATAACTATAATATATTGATACGGTAAGACCTGGGGTGATGATAACTATAATATATTGATACAGTAAGACCTGGGGTGATGATAACTATAATATATTGATACAGTAAGACCTGGGGTGATGATAACTATAATATCTTGATACAGTAAGACCTAGGGTGATGATAACTATAATATATTGATATGGTAAGACCTGGGGTGATGATAACTATAATATATTGATACGGTAAGACCTGGGGTGATGATAACTATAATATATTGATACAGTAAGACCTGGGGTGATGATAACTATAATATATTGATACAGTAAGACCTGGGGTGATGATAACTATAATATATTGATACAATAAGACCTGGGGTGATGATAACTATAATATATTGATACGGTAAGACCTGGGGTGATGATAACTATAATATATTGATACAGTAAGACCTGGGGTGATGATAACTATAATATATTGATACGGTAAGACCTAGGGTGATGATAACTATAATATATTGATACAGTAAGACCTGGGGTGATGATAACTATAATATATTGATACGGTAAGACCTGGGGTGATGATAACTATAATATATTGATACGGTAAGAACTGGGGTGATGATAACTATAATATATTGATACAGTAAGACCTGGGGTGATGATAACTATAATATATTTATACAGTAAGACCTGGGGTGATGATAACTATAATATATTGATACAGTAAGACCTGGGGTGATGATAACTATAATATCTTGATACAGTAAGACCTAGGGTGATGATAACTATAATATATTGATATGGTAAGACCTGGGGTGATGATAACTATAATATATTGATACGGTAAGACCTGGGGTGATGATAACTATAATATATTGATACAGTAAGACCTGGGGTGATGATAACTATAATATATTGATACAGTAAGACGTGGGGTGATGATAACTATAATATATTGATACAATAAGACCTGGGGTGATGATAACAATAATATATTGATACGGTAAGACCTGGGGTGATGATAACTATAATATATTGATACAGTAAGACCTGGGGTGATGATAACTATAATATATTGATACGGTAAGACCTAGGGTGATGATAACTATAATATATTGATACAGTAAGACCTGGGGTGATGATAACTATAATATATTGATACAGTAAGACCTGGGGTGATGATAACTATAATATATTGATACGGTAAGACCTGGGGTGATGATAACTATACTATATTGATACGGTAAGACCTGGGGTGATGATAACCATAATATATTGATACAGTAAGACCTGGGGTGATGATAACTATAATATATTGATACAGTAAGACCTGGGGTGATGATAACTATAATATATTGATACAGTAAGACCTGGGGTGATGATAACTATAATATATTGATACGGTAAGACCTGAGGTGATTATAACTATAATATATTGATACGGTAAGACCTGGGGTGATGAGAACTATAATATATTGATACGGTAAGACCTGGGGTGATGATAACTATAATATATTGATACGGTAAGACCTGGGGTGATGATAACCATAATATATTGATACAGTAAGACCTGGGGTGATGATAACTATAATATATTGATACAGTAAGACCTGGGGTGATGATAACTATAATATATTGATACAATAAGACCTGGGGTGATGATAACTATAATATATTGATACAGTAAGACCTGGGGTGATGATAACTATAGTATATTGCTACAGTAAGACCTGGGGTGATGATAACTATAATATATTGCTACAGTAAGACCTGGGGTGATGATAACTATAATATATTGATACAGTAAGACCTGGGGTGATGATAACCATAATATATTGATACAATAAGACCTGGGGTGATGATAACTATAATATATTGATACAGTAAGACCTGGGGTGATTATAACTATAATATATTGTTACAGTAAGACCTGGGGTGATGATAACTATAATATATTGATACAGTAAGACCTGGGGTGATGATAACTATGATATATTGATACGGTAAGACCTGGGGTGGTGATAACTATAATATATTGATACAGTAAGACCTGGGGTGATGATAACTATAATACATTGATAGAGTATGACCTGGGGTGATGATAACTATAATATATTGATACGGAAAGACCTGGGGTGATGATAACTATAATATATTGATACAATAAGACCTGGGGTGATGATAACTATAATATATTGATACAGTAAGACCTGGGGTGATGATAACTATAATATATTGATACAATAAGACCTGGGGTGATGATAACTATAATATATTGATACAGTAAGACCTGGGGTGATTATAACTATAATATATTGATACAGTAAGACCTGGGGTGATTATAACTATAATATATTGATACAGTAAGACTTGGGGTGATGATAACTATAATATATTGATACAATAAGACCGGGGTGATGATAACTATAATATAATGATACAGTAAGACCTGGGGTGATGATAACTATAATATGTTGATACAATAAGACCTGGGGTGATGATAACTATAATACATTGATAGAGTAAGACCTGGGGTGATTATAACTAAAATATATTTATACAGTAAGACCTGGAGTGATGATAACTATAATATATTGATACAGTAAGACTTGGGGTGATGATAACTATAATATATTGATACAGTAAGACTTGGGGTGATGATAACTATAATATATTGATACAATAAGACCTGGGGTGATGATAACTATAATATAATGATACAGTAAGACCTGGGGTGATGATAACTATAATATATTGATACAGTAAGACCTGGGGTGATGATAACTATAATATATTGATACGGTAAGACCTGGGGTGATGATAACTATAATATATTGATACGGTAAGACCTGGGGTGATGATAACTATAATATATTGATACGGTAAGACCTGGGGTGATGATAACTATAATATATTGATACAGTAAGACCTGGGGTGATGATAACTATAATATATTGATACAGTAAGACCTGGGGTGATGATAACTATAATATATTGATACAGTAAGACCTGGGGTGATGATAACTATAATATATTAATACAATAAGACCTGGGGTGATGATAACTATACTATATTGATACAGTAAGTCCTGGGGTGATGATAACTATAAAAGGCCATATTGATACAGTAAGACCTGGGTTGCGTCCCAAATTACACCCTAATTCCTATTTAGTGCACTATTTTTGACCAAAGCTATGGGCGCGGGTCAAAAGTTGTGCACTACAGTGGGGAAAAAAAGTATTTAGTCAGCCACCAATTCTGCAAGTTCTCCCACTTAAAAAGATGAGAGAGGCCTGTAATTTTTATCATAGGTACATGTCAACTATGACAGACAAAATGAGAAAAAAAATTCCAGAAAATCACATTGTAGGATTTTTAATGAATTTATTTGCAAATTATGGTGGAAAATAAGTATTTGGTCAATAACAAACGTTTCTCAATACTTTGTAATATACCCTTTGTTGGCAATGACACAGGTCAAACGTTTTCTGTAAGTCTTCACAAGGTTTTCACACACTGTTGCTGGTATTTTGGCCCATTCCTCCATGCAGATCTCCTCTAGAGCAGTGATGTTTTGGGGCTGTCGCTGGGCAACACAGACTTTCAACTCCCTCCAAAGATTTTCTATGGGGTTGAGATCTGGAGACTGGCTAGGCCACTCCAGGACCTTGAAATGCTTCTTACGAAGCCACTCCTTCATTGCCCGGGCGGTGTGTTTGGGATCATTGTAATGCTGAAAGACCCAGCCACGTTTCATCTTCAATGCCCTTGCTGATGGAAGGAGGTTTTCACTCAAAATCTCACGATACATGGCCCCATTCATTCTTTCCTTTACACGGATCAGTCGTCCTAGTCCCTTTGCAGAAAAACAGCCCCAAAGCATGATGTTTCCACCCCCATGCTTCACAGTAGGAATGGTGTTCTTTGGATGCAACTCAGCATTCTTTGTCCTCCAAACACGACGAGTTGAGTTTTTACCAAAAAGTTATATTTTGGTTTCATCTGACCATATGACATTCTCCCAATCCTCTTCTGGATCATCCAAATGCACTCTAGCAAACTTCAGACGGGCCTGGACATGTACTGGCTTAAGCAGGGGGACACGTCTTGCACTGCAGGATTTGAGTCCCTGGCGGCGTAGTGTGTTACTGATGGTAGGCTTTGTTACTTTGGTCCCAGCTCTCTGCAGGTCATTCACTAGGTCCCCCCGTGTGGTTCTGGGATTTTTGCTCTTCAAAGTGGTAGGCATGTTGTGTAAATCAAATGATACAAACCCCCAAAAAATCCATTTTAATTCCAGGTTGTAAGGCAACAAAATAGGAAAAATGCCAAAGGGGGGTGAATACTTTGGCAAGCCACTGTAGCGTACCATTAGAGACGCAGCCATGATGACGAATGGTAATATGCCGTTTTATTCTGAGAGGCCCAGGATGAGGGCTTAACAATATTATGATGAGTAGCTAGCATCATATTAATACCTTCCCTACCAATAAAGGGAAGCTTAAAATGGCCTCTGCCATATTACTGTGGCTCATAACTCAACCAGCGGCAGTATTTTAATGCCATAGAATAATATTTATTTATCCAACAAAACTGCTACTGTCAGTCCACAAACTCTCTCTCTACTCTCTCTCTCTCTCTCTCTCTCTCTCTCTCTCTCTCTCTCTACCCTCTCTCACTCCCCTCTATCTCTCTCCCTCTCTCTCTCCCCCTCTCTCTCTCTCTCTCTCTCTCTCTCTCTCTACTCCCCCTCTCTCTCTACCCTCTCTCACTCCCCTCTCTCTCTCTCTCTCTCTCTCTCTCCCCTCTCTCTCTGTCTCTCTCCCCTCCCCCCCTCTCTCTTTCTCTTTCTCTCCCCTCTCTCTCTCTCTCTCTCCTTCTCTCAGATATCAGAGACAATCTGCAGGCGGGTTGTCAATCAGAATCATACCAAGCAGCTGAAACAACAAGGTTATGATCCTAAACCTCCATACTGTTTCATGCTGTTGATCCTGACCCCGGGTGGATCTATTTTAGGATTTAACTATTACCCCTAAATCTGTCCTGTTCTGTAAGAGAAGATGGATCAGGGACGAGACGCAAGGGCCCACGTAATCATGATGAGGCATACACACACACAGAGAGACACACACACACACAAACACACAGAGACACACACACACACACACACAAACACACAGAGACACACACACACACACACACAGAGAGAGACACACACACACATACACACACACACACTAACTAACTAATCCACATTGATTGTTACTGGTTTATATTCTGACACTGGAGGAGTCAATAACTGACATAAATAAAGAAACAAATTAAAGCTGAGTGAAACATGTGACGCCTGGATCCTGTCCTACAGTGGTTCAGAAAGCGTCCAAGTGAATGTGTGGATTTTATGCAGACTGACCCCAACACCCAACAGACTGACCCCAACACCCAACAGACTGACCCCCAACACCCAACAGACTGACCCCAACACCCAACAGACTGACCCCAACACCCAACAGACTGACCCCAACACCCAACAGACTGACCCCAACACCCAACAGACTGACCCCAACACCCAACAGACTGACCCCAACACCCAACAGACTGACCCCAACACCCAACAGACTGACCCCCAACACCCAACAGACTGACCCCCAACACCCAACAGACTGACCCCCAACACCCAACAGACTGACCCCAACACCCAACAGACTGACCCCCAACACCCAACAGACTGACCCCAACACCCAACAGACTGACCCCCAACACCCAACAGACTGACCCCAACACCCAACAGACTGACCCCAACACCCAACAGACTGACCCCAACACCCAACAGACTGACCCCAACACCCAAATATACAACAACAAGTGTCACAAAAGTTTACATGTAAGTTCACATGAAGTTCTCTTGACGCAACAACAGTCTCTAGCAAAACGCTGTTATTCAAGCAAGGTCACAGTAGAGTAACCAGGGGCTATTACTCACACAGAACCCAGACAGGTTGAATCTGCATTTCTGTAAACAAACTAAGCTTGATAGACCCCATTAAAAACATGAATTACGACAGTATGAATGGGATGATAATGATTAACTTCAAGGGTAAACTCACACAGTTCTGCCCTATGACCATAGAGTATGTCTGAGGATTAGAACCACAGGACATTCTCATTACAGGCCCAATGTATCAAACAGTAAGAAGAGATCTGGGACCGAGATAGGCAAAATATGAACAGAACACTAATTACAATTCATCATCTCACAAGCAACAACAGTACACCCACAGGACAAATAGGGCAAACATGAAACATAGCCCTGGGGTGTATTCACTAGTAACCAAACCAACCATGAAACACAGCCCTGGGGTGTATTCACCAGGAACCAAACCAACCATGAAACACAGCCCTGGGGTGTATTCACTAGGAACCAAACCAACCATGAAACACAGCCCTGGGGTGTATTCACTAGGAACCAAACCAACCATGAAACATAGCCCTGGGGTGTATTCACTAGGAACCAAACCAACCAAACGGAAGCCAACAGGACAAATGATAGTGCATAATCTCCCAGTAACACCAACAGTAACCAACAGGACAAGTAGCCCACAGTAAAACAATGTAACCAACAGGACAAGTAGCCCACAGTAAAACAATGTAACCAACAGGATAAGTAGCCCACAGTAAAACAATGTAACCAACAGGATAAGTAGCCCACAGTAAAACAATGTAACCAACCGGACAAGTAGCCCCCAGTAAAACAATGTGACCAACAGGACAAGTAGCCCACAGTAAAAAAATGTAACAGGACAAGTAGCCCACAGTAAAAAAAAAGTGTTGATTCATCAGGCAGGGTGCATGAGGTCTTGAGTCAGTCAGTTAGTCAGTCAGGGTCTATGTATCTATGCAGACTATGACATTCACACACACACACAAAGTCAGTCAGGATCTGTGGTGTGTCTCCAGTCAGAACAGACTACCTGAGTATACATGACAGTATCCAATCAGAACAGACTATCTGAGTATACAGTGGCTTGCGAAAGTATTCACCCCCCTTGGCATTTTTCCTATTTTGTTGCCTTACAACCTGGAATTAAAATGTATTTTGGGGGGGTTTGTATCATTTGATTTACACAACATGCCTACCACTTTGAAGATGCAAAATATTTTTGGGGGTGAAAACTAAATAAAATAAGACAAAAAAACAGAAAACTTGAGCGTGCATAACTATTCATCCCCCCAAAGTCAATACTTTGTAGAGCCACCATTTGCAGCAATTACAGCTGCAAGTCTCTTGGGGGTATGTCTCTATAAGCTTGGCACATCTAACCACTAGGATTTTTGCCCATTCTTCAAGGCAAAACTGCTCCAGCTCCTTCAAGTTGGATGGGTTCCGCTGGTGTACAGCAATCTTTAAGTCATACCACAGATTTTCAATTGGATTGAGGTCTAGGCCATTCCAAGACATTTAAATGTTTCCCCTTAAACCACTTGAGTGTTGCTTTAGCAGTATGCTTAGGGTCATTGTCCTGCTGGAAGGTGAACCTCAGTCCCAGTCTCAAATCTCTGGAAGACTGAAACAGGTTTCCCTCAAGAATTTCCCTGTATTTAGCGCCATCCATCATTCCTTCAATTCTGACCAGATTCCCAGTCCCTGTCGATGAAAAACATTCCCACAGCATGATGCTGCCACAACCATGCTTCACTGTGGTGATGGTGTTCTCGGGGTGATGAGAGGTGTTGGGTTTGCGCCAGACATAGCGTTTTCCTTGATGGCCAAAAAGCTCAATTTTAGTCTCATCTGACCAGAGTACCTTCTTCCATATGTTTGGGGAGTTTCCCACATGCCTTTTGGCGAACACCAAACGTGTTTGCTTATTTTTCTCTTTAAGCAGTGGCTTTTTTCTGGCCACTCTTCTGTAAAGCCCAGCTCTGTGGAGTGTACGGCTTAAAGTGGTCCTATGGACAGATACTCCAATCTCCACTGTGGAGCTTTGCAGCTCCTTCAGGGTTATCTTTGTTTTTTTTTGTTGCCTCCATTTTTTTATAATGGCTTTAATGCTGCTCCGTGGGATGTTCAAAGTTTCTGATATTTTTTTATAACCCAATCCTGATCTGTACTTCTCCACAACTTTGTCCCTGAACTGTTTGGAGAGCTCCTTGGTCTTCATGGTGCCGCTTGCTTGGTGGTGTTGCAGACTCTGGGGCCTTTCAGAACAGGAATATATATACTGAGATCATGTAACACTTAGATTGCACACAGGTGGACTTTATTTAACTAATTATGTGACTTCTGAAGGTAATTGGTTGCACCAGATCTTATTTAGGGGCTTCATAGCAAAAGGGGTGAATACATATGCACGCACCACTTTTCCGTTATTTTTATTTTTTTAAACAAGTAATTTTTTTCATTTCACTTCACCAATTTCGACTATTTTGTGTATGTCCATTACATGAAATCCAAATAAAAATCAATTTAAATTACAGGTTGTAATGCAACAAAATAGGAAAAACGCCAAGGGGGATGAATACTTTTGCAAGGCACTGTACATGACAGTCTATACATAGGCTATACATTGTATCTCCATCTCCTCAAATATATGCATATTGATGAAAAACACATTTCCAAGACAAGAGCACCACAATGAAATGTCTGGAAGCCGTCAGACATGTTTCACTGATGCACGTGTGGTCATACAGTATACAGGTGTAACAGCCAAAACAGCAATGCACGACTGATCTAAGTCGCTTGTCTTTCAATATGGTGCAGACAGAGGCAAGAAATTCAAGTAGCACTCATCCAATATGTTCCTCATGCACCCTTCCAACATAGTTCACTAACAAAATAAAAACATGCATGTTTATAAACATCTTCTTATAACAAAAGTAAAATAGATTTTAAAAAAGATGCAGTACTATAAAGAGACACATCAAAAACTACCGTTACACAACTATCTGCCAAGTAAGATGAGCACAACGAACTATCTGCCAAGTAAGATAACAACTAACTATCTGCCCAATAAGATACACAACTAACTATCTGCCATGTAAGATCTACAACGAAATATCTGCCATGTAAGATAACAACTAACTATCTGCCAAGTAAGATAAACAACTAACTATCTGCCAAGTAAGATACACAACTAACTATCTGCCATGTAAGATATACAATGAACTATCTGCCATGTAAGATAAACAACGAACTATCTGCCAAGTAAGACACACAACAAAATATCTGCCAAGTAAGATCCACAACAAAACAACTACAAGACAAGACAGAGAGGATTTTCCCCCTCACCTGAATAACCAAGTCATCACAGCTACTGTACTTGTCTGGTAACAATCAAAACACTTGGGTACTGTCTCCTAGAACTCTGGGCAAGTGCAAGGGCAAGCGGGCAGCGCTGCACAGAAGCATTAGGTTTCTGCTTGCTGTATGTGGATTGGACTTTTACACGGCACATTCTGAGCCAGACAGGCAGCATTTAACAGCAATACATACCTCACATTAAAGAACAATGACTCCCTCACGTTAAAGAGCAATGACTCCCACACATTAAAGAGCAATGACTCCCTCACGTTAAAGAACAATGACTCCCACACATTAAAGAACAATGACTCCCTCACATTAAAGAGCAATGACTCTGTCACATTAAAGAACAATGACTCCTTCACGTTAAAGAGCAATGACTCCCTCACGTTAAAGAGCAATGACTCCCACACATTAAAGAGCAATGACTCCCTCACGTTAAAGAACAATGACTCCCACACATTAAAGAACAATGACTCCCTCACATTAAAGAACAATGACTCTGTCACATTAAAGCAATGACTCCCTCACATTAAAGAGCAATGACTCCCTCACATTAAAGAGCAATGACTCTGTCACATTAAAGAACAATGACTCCCACACATTAAAGAACAACGACTCTCTCACATTAAAGAGCAATGACTCCCACACATTAAAGAGCAATGACTCCCACACATTAAAGAGCAATGACTCCCTCACATTAAAGAGCAATGACTCCCTCACATTAAAGAACAATGACTCTGTCACATTAAAGAGCAATGACTCTGTCACATTAAAGAGCAATGACTCCCTCACATTAAAGAGCAATGACTCCCACACATTAAAGAACAATGACTCTCTCACATTAAAGAACAATGACTCCCACACATTAAAGAACAATGACTCCCTCACATTAAAGAACAATGACTCCCACACATTAAAGAACAATGACTCCCACACATTAAAGAACAATGATTCCCTCACATTAAAGAACAATGACTCCCTCACATTAAAGAGCAATGACTCCCTCACATTAAAGAACAATGACTCCCTCACATTAAAGAACAATTACTCCCTCACATAAAAGAGCAATGACTCCCTCACATTAAAGAGCAATGACTCCCTCACATTAAAGAACAATGACTCCCACACATTAAAGAACAATGACTCCCTCACTATAAGGAGCAATGACTCCCACACATTAAAGAACAATGACTCCCTCACATTAAAGAGCAATGACTCCCTCACATTAAAGAACAATGACTCCCTGACATTAAAGAATAATGACTCCCACACATTAAAGAACAATGACTCCCTCACATTTTTGTGCCAAGGCCAACCTTTCATATTTTCCTTATTTTCCTGTGACCCTCCAGTCTAGATCAACTAAACAACATGTCTGACCTCTACACAGTCCATTCCTATGCTGTGACCTGGTAGGAATGGGCTGTGTGTGTCCCAATAGCCGCCCCGACCCACTGGTTTAGAGTTACCATGCATTGTCACCTTGGGTAACAGCAGTTTTGAAGGTCTTATAAAACAGTCAAGACATACATCAGCCCCTGCGGCATCTGCGGCCCGATCCGAGAGCCATACGCACACACACACACTCCTATCATGCACCGGTCTTTCCCATACACACCTGAACGTTCTCGGTCAGTCTACCTGCATCCCTCCTCCCTCCCTACCTACCTGTTATATCCTGCCATTAGACCATAACACCTACCTGGTTCTGTTCTGACAGGTACTGGCCATTAGACCATAACACCTACCTGGTTCTGTTCTGACAGGTACTGGTCATTATAACATAACACCTACCTGGTTCTGTTCTGACAGGTACTGGTCATTAGAACATAACACCTACCTGGTTCTGTTCTGAAAGGTACTGGTCATTAGAACATAACACCTACCTGGTTCTGTTCTGACAGGTACTGGTCATTAGAACATAACACCTACCTGGTTCTGTTCTGAAAGGTACTGGTCATTAGAACATAACACCTACCTTCTACTCTTCTGACAGGTACTGGTCATTAGAACATAACACCTACCTTCTACTGTTCTGACAGGTACTGGTCATCCTCACGGGGAACATTCTCAGGTCAAGTTCCCGGGTATGTGGATTAAACTCTTTCACTCCTGTCATGTACATTATAAAGTAATCCCAGAGTTCAGGTAAAGTGACAGAGGACATGACTGATGAAGAACGAGTGGTGCTGTGGCCGCACGGGAGGGAGTGAGTGAGCGCTCCTGCTGGAGTGTGTGCTTGTGCGTGTGAGAGGGAGGAAGAGAGAGAGAACAGTCAGCAAAGAGAGATTGAGAGGCAGACATTTAGACAGACAGACAGAGAGAGCGGGAGGGAGAGAGAGAGAGGGAACCAGAGAGAGAGAGAGAGAACGATACAACAGACAGAGTCATCCAGGGGACAACAGTGTGTGTGTGTGTGTTAGGCTGCTATGGTACCTCCCACGGCTGGTCCTGTGCTTAATAAGTGGTCCTTGCTTACCCTGCCCTACTGTCAACCCTGTCCTGTCCGCTCCTAAATTTAGCTGCAAGTCACCAGGCAGAGAGAGTGACTCCTCCCCTGGCAGGGCAGGACAGGGCAAGGTAGGCAACACACCACACTCTCTACCTTTACACCCCTCTCTCTACAGCTCTTCCATTATATGTCTCTCTCTACAGCTCTTCCATTATCTCCCATACCCTATCTCTCTCTTTATTTTTATTTAACCCTTATTTAACTAGGCAAGTCAGTTAAGAACAAATTTTTATTTACAATGATGGCCTACACCGGCCAAACCCGGACGACGCTGGGCCAATTGTGCGCCGCCCTATGGGACTCCCAATCACTGTCGGTTGTGATACAGCCTGGGATCGAACCAGGGGGTCTGTAGTGACGCCTCAAGCACTGAGATGCAGTGCCTTAGACCACTGCGCCACTCGGGAGCTCTCTACAGCTCTTCCATTATCTCCCATTCCCTATCTCTCTCTTTCTACTGTACCTCTATTTCTCTCTCTCTCTACCCCTCTCTTTCTCTCTCTCCATCCCTCTCTCTCCATCCCTCTCTCGCCATCTCTCCAAACAAACACTGTGCACAAACACAACCATACGCCACCGCCATCGCCTCAAGGTTACTAACTGTACATTTGAAGGGTTGCTCAAATGCTCACATGTTGCACAAATACAAAAACATGTAATCCAGTCTATCTGGAGTCACACTATAGGCTACATTACCAAGACACATTTGTATACCAAGAGAAAGCCTTACCCGCGCTGCGCCATGGAGATACGTGATGGGTAGCGGTGCTTCACACAGCAGTGCCAGAGACACGTTAGATAACTATCTGTTGTAGCCTGAATATGGGTCGGATTTATTTAGCAATATTTTGACTCGCCTCTCAATGGTTAGCATCCCCATGGGTTTCCGTTGATAAATCTGGATATAGGACAGCCCGATTATGCGTAATTGCTGTGCGCAAAATGATTACTGAGTCCTCGTTATATTAAATAGGAAAGAAATACAAGCGGCATTCATAATAAAGAATGAAACTCCATATTAAGCAAACTGTAACAACTTTGTATAATGTATATCTTGCATGTGTAGCACATGATGTCTGTACCGTTATAAATCAGTGCCGGGCATGCAAACCCGCTGACGCACGCAACTCTCCAATTTTCTGTGGCTCAAAACAAGAGTGGGAAGCACACTGAGCAACAACAATCCCTTGCAAACGCTAAAACAGGTCAATTTGATAATCCCATAACAGTTTTTTTTCAAAGCATCAACACATGCGTGATATCGGTCACGAATAGTTCCAATCCAAGCCAGCCAGAGAAAAAGGCTAGGGCTAGATCATGCCCAAAGCGCATGACATAGCAAAAGTAGCCTAGTAGGTGACAGGCAAGCTTATGTTTTTGAACTTCTTCACAAAGTGACACATGATGAACACAAACTCTGTGGTCATCTCTCTCCAGTCCTCTCTTACCAATAGATAAGCGAGAGTCCATCAAAACGCTCAAACTCTCGTCCTCGTCCTCCTTTCGGCATAACAAAAGTAGGCCAGTAGCCTAAGTGACAGACAAGCTAATGTTTTTGTTTTACTTCATCAACCCTAGTAGCCATATATAGGGCGCGGCGTCCTATACGGCTATCTCAACCCAAAAGTGACACATGATGAACACAAACTCTGTCGTTATTGTCATCTCTCTCCAGTTCTCCCTTACCAGTAAATTAACGAGAGTCCATCAAATCGCTCGAGTTCTCGTCCTCCTCCTTTCGAAAAGGGCATATCATCCAAATATTTAGCTCCCTTGACTGCCGCGTCAGTTGTTTGTTTTTTCACCACAACGATCCCTGGGTCCCGCGGGATAACTTTAACGCTTCACTCTGTCCAACAGTTGACGCGCCGCGCTATCCCTTCGCTGAGTGTGGAAATGTGTCAGCATTCCTTCCGCATCAAATCAATGATAGCGAGATTGCTGCCTGGCTGCTACAGTAGCTAGCTGAGGGCGGGAAGCTCAGCTCAAATAGCGCATTTTCTAATCTGGAGGACACGTGGAGGTTTAATGTTGACCAAACCCTTCTGTTCAACCATATCTGGATATTTTCCTTGGCCCCACACACAATCGTTTTGACTTTTTATTTTTTTCTGTCTTATAATAATAGCCGCGTCTGTTCGTTCTCATGGGAGTGCGTGTTTTCAGTCTCCTACAACAGATGCGAGTGGACAGAGAGAGAGAGAGAGAGAGAGAGAGAGAGAGAGAGAGAGAGAGAGAGAGAGAGAGAGAGAGAGAGAGAGAGAGAGAGAGAGAGAGAGAGAGAGAGAGAGAGAGAGAGAGAGAGAGAGAGAGAGAAAGTTCTCAACTGCCCGGGGTGCAATGCGCGCTGGCCATGTCTCTCCCATGTTACTGTAACTATCCACGCGCCAGCTGAGCAGTCAACCTGCCTGGTAAAGTGAAGCTCAAGAATAGCCAGCGGGCCGTGGCAGCCCCGTGCGTAATAAGAAGCCCCATTCTACTCCAAAACAAACGTCATTGTGGTTCTATTGTGGGACTACGAGACGATGAGAACACCGTTTGAATCCCCTCTCATCCATGAGCTAGTGTTAATTGGCAATTAAGGAGGGCGAGTGAAACCTCTCGCTTCGCCTCTTCCCCTGCGGCAAAAGAGACAGGTAGGAATGCCTGACTGAAATACAGATCAAGTCGACCTTTTCTGTAAATTAGTGGTGTTAGAATTTTTTGATAAAATAAAATGCTGGACATGATTTTTTGGTTGCTAGACCTGAGCCAAGGGCCAAAATGCAGGACTGTCCCACACAATTCGGGACATGTGGTCACCCTAGGTGGACTGGCCTGGCTGGTCCATTTGTCTAACTTGTTTTTTGTGCACAAAAAAAATCTGGCTGATAATGGGGGCTTCAAGGAACAAAATGGGCCGGTGTGGGGGTCTTAAGGGGAAAGAATGGGCCGGTGTGTTAGAAATGTCAGGGCCGATTTCTGGTCCCAGTCCGCCCCTGAGAATAAAGGTTGAGAAAAGAGGTGAGAGAAGGGTTGTGAGGTATAAAATGCATCCAGCTCAGCTGGTGGCCTGTAGTCTCTTAGTTTTGACCTCCTGCCAGGTCAAGGTCTGGCTTACTTGGAATAGTCTGGTTTGGTCTGGTCTAGACTGGTCTACTGCTCTGGCTACCGCTGGGCATTGTCTTATGTCAGATAAGCATGACAATTCTGCCTGCACTCAACCAACTCGGTTGAGAGACGAGCACAGTGGCGGACTTACCGTTAGGCAGAAGAGGCAATTGCATCAGGCCTCGCATCATCAAGGGGACTCGTGAGCTGGGCATAATAATAAATAAATAAAATACTAGTCATATTTTTTGTCCCCCCAATAATTTATCCGCTATATTATTATGTTAATACTGTTTGGTTAGATACTGTACATAGTAACTTCATAGCAGTATAGCGATATATCATGTCATAGCAGTATAGCGATATATCATGTCATAGCAGTATAGCGATATATCATGTCATAGCAGTATAGCGATATATCATGTCATAGCAGTATAGCGATATATCATGTCATAGCAGTATAGCGATATATCATGTCATAGCAGTATAGCGATATATCATGTCATAGCAGTATAGCGATATATCATGTCATAGCAGTATAGCGATATATCATGTCATAGCAGTATAGAGACTGTGTATACTATGTCATGATGTGTATTCTAGATAGCAGCATATATATCTCAGTCTACTATAGAGGCCTGTATATACTGTCTGGAAGCCAGTCTACTATAGGGGCCTGTATATACTGTCTGGAATCCAGTCTACTCTAGAGGCCTGTATATACTGTCTGGAAGCCAGTCTACTAAAGAGGCCTGTATATACTGTCTGTAAACCAGTCTACTATAGAGGCCTGTATATACTGTCTGTAAGCCAGTATACTATAGAGGCCTGTATATACTGTCTGTAAGCCAGTATACTATAGAAGCCTGTATAAACTGTCTGGAGGCCTGTATACTATAGAAGCCTGTATATACTGTCTGGAAGCCAGTCTACTATAGGGGCCTGTATATACTGTCTGGAAGCCAGTCTACTCTAGAGGCCTGTATATACTGTCTGGAAGCCAGTCTACTAAAGAGGCCTGTATTTACTGTCTGTAAACCAGTCTACTATAGAGGCCTGTATATACTGTCTGTAAGCCAGTATACTATAGAAGCCTGTATAAACTGTCTGGAGGCCAGTATACTATAGAAGCCTGTATACTATTGAAGCCTGTATATACTGTCTGGAAGCCTGTATACTATATAGGCCTGTATACTATAGAAGCCTGTCTACTATAGAGTCTTGTATAAACTGTCATTAAGCCTGTATACTATAGTGGCCTGTATACTATAGAGTCCTGTATAAACTGTCTGGAAGCCTGTATACTATAGAAGCCTGTATACTATAGACGCCTGTATATTATAGAAGCCTGTATAAACTGTCTGGAGGCCTGTATACTATAGAAGCCTGTCTACTATAGAAGCCTGTATAAACTGTCTGGAGGCCAGTATACTATAGAGGCCTTTATACTATAGAAGCCTGTCTACTATAGAGTCCTGTATAAACTGTCATTAAGCCTGTATACTATAGAGGCCTGTATACTATAGAGTCCTGTATAAACTGTCATTAAGCCTGTATACTATAGAAGCCTGTATACTATAGAAGCCTGTATACTATAGAAGCCTGTATACTATAGAGGCCTGTATACTATAGAAGCCTGTATAAACTGTCTGAACTCAGGGTTATTCCTTTCTATTATTTCTCCATAGAACCACCCATGTTAATACACTCTCACTTTCACTGTGAGCAAGTCAGTACTCTTCACTGTGAGCAAGTCAGTACTCTTCACTGTGAGCAAGTCAGTATTCTTCACTGTGAGCAAGTCAGTACTCTTCACTGTGAGCAAGTCAGTACTCTTCACTGTGAGCTAGTCAGTACACTTCACTGTGAACTAGTCATACTCTTCACTGTGAGCTAGTCAGTACTATTCACTGTGAGCTAGTCAGTACCCTTCATTGTGAGCAAGTCAGTACTCTTCACTGTGAGCTAGTCAGTACTCTTCACTGTGAGCAAGTCAGTACTCTTCACTGTGAGCTAGTCAGTACTCTTCACTGTGAGCAAGTCAGTACTCTTCACTGTGAGCAAGTCAGTACTCTTCACTGTGAGCTAGTCAGTACTCTTCACTGTGAGCTAGTCAGTACTCTTCACTGTGAGCTAGTCAGTACCCTCACTGTGAGCTAGTCAGTACTCTTCACTGTGAGCTAGTCAGTACTCTTCACTGTGAGCAAGTCAGTACTCTTCACTGTGAGCTAGTCAGTACTCTTCACTGTGAGCAAGTCAGTACTCTCGGAGTAGGGTGTTGTGAACTCGTTAGTCAGTACTCTCAGAGTTGGGTGTGGTGAACCCGTTAGTCAGTACTCTTCACTGTGAGCAAGTCAGTACTCTCAGAGTTGGGTGTGGTGAACCCGTTAGTCAGTACTCTTCACTGTGAGCAAGTCAGTACTCTCAGAGTTGGGTGTGGTGAACCCGTTAGTCAGTACTCTTGGAGTTGGGTGTTGTGAACCCGTTATTCAGCACTCTCAGAGTTGGGTGTGGTGAACCCGTTAGTCAGTACTCTCAGAGTTGGGTGTTGTGAGCCCGTTAGTCGCAGAGTTGGGAGTTGTGAACCCATTATCTGAATAAACCTCTTATGAAGACACTTGGACTTGTTCTTGCTGAAGTGACCCGTGGTGGCTGAAACTTATCCACGGGCCCCTATAGCTCTGTACTAGTGCCCCATTATATACGGTCCTCCCGGATCAGCCCTTAGTATTTTTCTGCATGTCTTTACTATAAAACCCATTAAAACAATTTGTAAACGCGCAGAACTAGTTCTCATCTCAGGTCTTCAGAGCTTACAGCCACATCTTTAATTGGGCTCCCGAGTGGCGCAGTGGTCTAAGGCACTGCATCTCAGTGCTTGAGACGTCACTACAGACCCCCTGGTTCGATTCCAGGCTGTATCACAACTGGCCTTAATTGGGAGTCCCATAGGGCGGCGCACAATTGGCCCAGCGTCGTCCGGGTTTGGCCGGTGTAGGCCGTTATTGTAAATAAGATTTTTTTCTTAACCGACTTGCCTGGTAAAATAAATAATGCTGCACTGCCTATTTTATCTCTGTCTGACCTTCCTCCTCCTCCTCCTCCTCCTCCTCCTCCCCCCTCCCCTTCCTCCTCCACCTCCCCCTCCTTCCCTAGCCAGTGTCCCATCAGCAAAAACGGACTGGCCATAGGGAAATTCTGGCAAATGCCAGAAGTGCTGGTGGGGAGGCCTTAAGGGAGAAAACTGGCTTCTGTGTCCCCCTCCCTCCCTAACCGGTGTGGTTAGTTAGTTAGGGACCATCTTCTACCTTCAAGGCCAATTTATACCCTACGGAGATGGACCCTACGGAGCGTAGCACAGTGTCGCAATGTTGTATTACGTCACAAAAAAAAGTGGCTTCTTGTAGTGCGCTCCGACATTTGACATACTCCCGTGCCACATGAAAATGGTAAAGTGCTGTATCATTCCTTGCATAGCCGTGTGGGCAGTGTTGTGTAGGCAATGAAGCTTGCTTGGTTCCTTGATCTGATCTATAGGCTATGCATCAAAGTAGCCAATTTTGCATTGATAAGCAAATATAATCTCAGCAACAGTTCAAACAATAAACCAAACAACCTTGTAGCCAACAATGTAGTGCATTTTGTTTAGTAGAAATAACTAGTGATTCCAGGCTATTGGTAAAAACAGCTGGGAGAGATGGGTTTAGTAGAAATAACTAGTGATTCCAGGCTATTGGTAAAAACAGCTGGGAGAGATGGGTTTAGTAGAAATAACTAGTGATTCCAGGCTATTGGTAAAAACAGCTGGGAGAGATGGGTTTAGTAGAAATAACTAGTGATTCCAGGCTATTGGTAAAAACAGCTGGGAGAGATGGGCTCAGTAGAAATAACTAGTGATTCCAGGCTATTGGTAAAAACAGCTGGGAGAGATGGGCTTTTTCTCCACGACCAAAACATGATGACGTTCTATTTTTAGCTGATATGGGAGTGAATACATTGAAGCAGCACATTAAACTGGGATAATGTTGTAGGTTACACCGGTAAGCATAAAAATATTTGCCATGGCATATTAAGTCATTATAAGTCATATTATTTCACATGGGGAAATGTGGGAAGCTAAAAGGCTAGCTTGCTTGCTGTTTTTATCCAGCAAGCTGCTAGCAGAGTAGCCTACAGCCAACTGGCAGGCACAAAACGAGGGAATGTAAAACAAACATTTAAAAAAAAGTAGCATATTGTTTTTAAATGTTTGCATGATTTCCTCATTCTATTTCTGTGGAAGTGGGGTTTGTCCTAACATCTCCTTTGAGGAATTCCAGACATTCTATGTTGAACATTCTAACTGATTCTACTGGAAACAGAACACTGAGAATAATGTTCTAGAAATTCACAACATCCTGGAGGGAAAAGGAAAGGTTGAGCGGTATAGAGAGTTGTTTTCAGTCATCATACCATATACTGTAGATCTCCTGTTCTCCTGTAGACACCATCCTTGGTCTTTCTCTGCCTTGGAAGGTGGGTGAAATAGAACCAACACTCTCCGAACTCGTTTTGTTTCCATTTTGGTTTTTGCCCTAGCAGTACACTACTGATTCAGATATTCAAAGCATGATGAGTTGGTTATTTGAATCAGCTGTGTAGTGCTAGGTCAAAAACCAAAACGTGCACCCCTTGGGGTCCCCAGGACTGTGTTTTGGAAACCCTGCTAGAGTCGTTGAATTGAAAACATACAGTAGCAGTCAACATTTTCTGTAAATTTATGAGAGGGTTTTACTATGATGTAAAACGCCGTGAGGTTACCTAATCCGTTGTGACCCAATAATCTCTCTTCCCACTGGGCACAGACGTCAATTCAACGTCTATTCCACGTTGGTTCAACGTCATTTCATTGAAATGACATGGAAACAACGTTGATTCAACCAGTGTGTGCCCAGTGGGCTTCCTCCTCCGTTCACTTCCTCCAAACGTACCGGTCATTTCCTTTCGAATCCATGAAGGGAAGTGAACAAGTGTATAGGCTACTTCAGGAGAACGGTTATTGGGACGCAACCCTAGTCCTGCCTCTCAGACTGATAGAAAAGACCCATCAGCCAATAGGATGGGGTCTAATGTATACATGGTTCTGCACAGTATGTTGTGCTCTCTAGTGGTCAACACTGATACTGTCCTGTTTACAATGCAGTAGGGAAATGTTGCACTACTGAGGAAAAATATACATACTCAACTATATGCCTGCACCCATTAGAAAACAGTGTGCAACAAATGAAGACAAAGTGTAATGCAAATGGAGAATGTTTGATGTTGGAAAAATTAACGCTGGTTTGCTGTAGAAGAAAGACGTGTTTGATTTTTTAACCAATGATTAGTTGAGCTTGAGTGTAGAAATGGAATTGTGAGCCAGACTACTGTACTGAGGACTATCCTTTGCATGCTACAGTATGTCTGTTCAGGTCACACGCCCCCTTGTGGTGGATAGTGTTTCACCGTTGTCACGGTCACCCACTGTCAGTGTATTGAGCACGCTCACACCTCTTAGAATACCTTCCCCTACAGTAGATCAATCATGGAAGGCTGACAGCAGCTGACACCTTCCCCTACAGTAGATCAATCATGGAAGGCTGACAGCAGCTGACACCTTCCCCTACAGTAGATCAATCATGGAAGGCTGACAGCAGCTGACACCTTCCCCTACAGTAGATCAATCATGGAAGGCTGACAGCAGCTGACACCTTCCCCTACAGTAGATCAATCATGGAAGGCTGACAGCAGATGACGACAGACAACCTTTGAACCCCACTATCACCTCTACTGAGTTATGACTCTTACTGTAGAACCCCAATGTGGAGGAAATAACAGAGATAATCAGCACATAGAAACAGAATACATAGAATATCTAAAAACATCCATCTTTATTTCCTAAACGGTTACCAAATCACTCATAACGATCTAGTCAGATATTGTATCCTACACCCAACATACTGTCAATCAGCTGTCAATAATCAATGGTTGAAGTCCATACATTCTATCCATTTCATTTCAATTACTGCGTCCCAAATAGCACCCTATTCCCTATATAGTGCACTACTTTTGACCAAAGCTCTATAGGCCCTGATCAAAAGTAGTGCACTATAAAGGGAATAGGGTGCCATTTGAGATACATCCCACACCTCACCTACCTGGCACTCCTACAGGGACAGGTGAGCATACCTGGTTAAGCGGTGGACTCGTCCTGTAGGGGGGCACACCCACACACCAAGGTTTTCAAAGGCAGGTAGTCCTGTCCAACCCCTATCACTGCTGATCACCTTTCACATTCACTAGCAGACTGATAAAGAGGATGACACACACAGGGACGCAGGAAACATAAGGGACTAATGATTAGTAGGTAGATTAGATAGTGATTAGTAGGAGAGAGAGAGAATGAAAGAGAGAGAGGGGAGGGAGGGAGGGAGGGAGGGAGGGAGGGGGAGGGAGGGAGGGGGAGAAAAGAGAGAGAGGGATTGAGAGAGAAGGAGGGAAAGAGAGAGAGGGATTGAGAGAGAAGGGAAAGAGAGAGAGGAGGGATTGAGAGAGAAGGAGGGAAAGAGAGAGAGAGAGGGATTGAGAGAGAAGGAGGGAAAGAGAGAGAGAGAGTGATTGAGAGAGAAGGAGGGGTTGAGAGAGAGGGGGATTGAGAGAGAAGGAGGGATTGAGAGAGAGGGGGATTGAGAGAGAGGGGGATTGAGAGAGAAGGAGGGAAAGAGAGAGAGAGAGTGATTGAGAGAGAAGGAGGGGTTGAGAGAGAGGGGATTGAGAGAGAAGGAGGGAGAGAGAGAGAGAGTGATTGAGAGAGAAGGAGGGGGGTTGAGAGAGAAGGAGGGAGAGAGAGAGGGGGATAGAGAGAAGGGGGGGAGAGAGAGAGGAGAGAGAGAAGGAGGGAGGGAGAGAGAAAGAGAAAGAGAAGGATGGAAACATCAATAGTTATTTTTATTCAGCACATACAGTATGAAAACTGGGGGGGTCTAAAAAGTAGAACGTGTCTCTTTTAACCCTTTGTGCATCGTTAAGAATTGTGCAAGACTATAATCAAATACTGTTTATTAACAGACAAAAGCTGTTAGTCTTTCACCACTGGTCTGTCCGTCTGTCTTATCTGTAGGGGCAGATCACTGGTCTGTCCGTCTGTCTTATCTGTAGGGGCAGATCACTGGTCTTGTTGTTAAAACCATTCAACCAGGGATCTGGTCTTGATGTTAAAACCATTCAACCAGGGATCTGGTCTTGTTGTTAAAACCATTCAACCAGGGATCTGGTCTTGATGTTAAAACCATTCAACCAGGGCTCTGGTCTTGTTGTTAAAACCAGTGCTCTCTCTGTCTTTAGTAAACACCCTCTTGACAATGGCAGTCATTATGAAGCAGATGACGGTCAGTGAATTAAAGCCAGTTATTTGTTGACTCAGAGCTGTGTGTGTGTCTGTGTGTGTGTGTGTGTGTGTGTGTGTGTGTGTGTGTGTGTGTGTGTGTGTGTGTGTGTGTGTGTGTGTGTGTGTGTGTGTGTGTGTGTGTGTGTGTGTGTGTGTGTGTGTGTGTGTGTGTGTGTGTGTGTGTGTGTGTGTGTGTGTGTGTGTGTGTGTGTGTTGACAGGGTTCAAGGGGACCTTGCTCTTCTCTCTGCTTTGTAGTGGAGTAGAGTGGAGGAAGGTGTGTAGGGGTGTGGTGGCAGAGAGAGAGAGAGAGCAGAGTACATCTGCCCTGCCCTGTAATAGAATGCAAAAATGGTGGGAGTAGGGGAAGGAGGGATATGCCAGGGCGCAAATCCCGTCAAGCAGGTTTGCAGGTATATACACAAACACACGCACACCCTCCCCTCCCATCTCATACCTGTGTGAGGTGTGGCTGTGACAGGTACACCTGCAGGTGTCACAATGTCTCCAAGTCTACAGGTGTACAGGTGTCACAATGTCTCCAAGTCTACAGGGGTCACAATGTCTCCAAGTCTACAGGGGTCACAATGTCTCCAAGGCTACAGGTGTCACAATGTCTCCAAGTCTACAGGGGTCACAATGTCTCCAAGTCTACAGGGGTCATAATGTCCCAAGTCTACAGGGGTCACAATGTCTCCCAAGTCTACAGGGGTCACAATGTCTCCAAGGCTACAGGTGTCAAAATGTCTCCAAGTCTACAGGTGTCAAGCAATGTCTCCAAGTCTACAGGGGTCACAATGTCTCCCAAGTCTACAGGGTCAGCAATGTCCAAGTCTACAGGGGTCACAATGTCTCCAAGTCTACAGGGGTCACAATGTCTCCAAGTCTACAGGGGGTCACAATGTCTCCAAGGCTACAGGTGTCACAACGTCTCCAAGTCTACAGGTGTCACAACGTCTCCAAGTCTACAGGTGTCACAATGTCTCCAAGTCTACAGGTGTCAAAATGTCTCCAAGTCTACAGGTGTCAAAATGTCTCCAAGTCTACAGGTGTCAAAATGTCTCCAAGTCTACAGGGGTCACAATGTCTCCAAGGCTACAGGTGTCAAAATGTCTCCAAGTCTACAGGTGTCAAAATGCCCCAAGTCTACAGGGGTCACAATGTCTCCAAGGCTACAGGTGTCACAATGTCTCCAAGTCTACAGGTGTCAAAATGTCTCCAAGTCACAGGGGGTCGACAATGTCTCCAAGTCTACAGGTGTCACAATGTCTCCAAGTCTACAGGTGTCAAAATGTCTCCAAGGCTACAGGTGTCAAAATGTCTCCAAGTCTACAGGTGTCACAACGTCTCCAAGTCTACAGGTGTCACAATGTCTCCAAGTCTACAGGTGTACAGGTGTCACAATGTCTCCAAGTCTACAGGTGTACAGGTGTCACAATGTCTCCAAGGCTACAGGTGTCAAAATGTCTCCAAGTCTACAGGGGTCTAATGTCTCCAAGGCTACAGGTGTCAAAATGTCTCCAAGTCCACAGGGTCACAATGTCTCCAAGGCTACAGGTGTCAAAATGTCTCCAAGTCTACAGGGGTCACAATGTCTCCAAGGCTACAGGTGTCAAAATGTCTCCAAGTCTACAGGGGTCACAATGTCTCCAAGGCTACAGGTGTCAAAATGTCTCCAAGTCTACAGGTGTCACAATGTCTCCAAGTCTACAGGTGTCACAATGTCTCAAGTCTACAGGTGTGTCAAAATGTCTCCCAAGTCTACAGGTGTCAAAATGTCTCCAAGTCTACAGGGGTCACAATGTCTCCAAGGCTACAGGTGTCAAAATGTCTCCAAGTCTACAGGTGTCACAATGTCTCCAAGTCTACAGGTGTACAGGTGTCACAATGTCTCCAAGTCTACAGGTGTACAGGTGTCACAATGTCTCCAAGGCTACAGGTGTCAAAATGTCTCCAAGTCTACAGGGGTCACAATGTCTCCAAGGCTACAGGTGTCAAAATGTCTCCAAGTCTACAGGGGTCACAATGTCTCCAAGGCTACAGGTGTCAAAATGTCTCCAAGTCTACAGGGGTCACAATGTCTCCAAGGCTACAGGTGTCAAAATGTCTCCAAGTCTACAGGGGTCACAATGTCTCCAAGGCTACAGGTGTCAAAATGTCTCCAAGTCTACAGGTGTCACAATGTCTCCAAGTCTACAGGTGTCACAATGTCTCCAAGTCTACAGGTGTCAAAATGTCTCCAAGTCTACAGGGGTCACAATGTCTCCAAGGCTACAGGTGTCAAAATGTCTCCAAGTCTACAGGTGTCACAACGTCTCCAAGTCTACAGGTGTCACAATGTCTCCAAGGCTACAGGGGTCACAATGTCTCCAAGTCTACAGGGGTCACAATGTCTCCAAGTCTACAGGTGTCAAAATGTCTCCAAGGCTACAGGTGTCAAAATGTCTCCAAGGCTACAGGTGTCAAAATGTCTCCAAGGCTACAGGTGTCAAAATGTCTCCAAGGCTACAGGTGTCAAAATGTCTCCAAGTCTACAGGTGTCACAATGTCTCCAAGTCTACAGGTGTCACAACGTCTCCAAGTCTACAGGTGTACAGGTGTCACAATGTCTCCAAGGATACAGGGGGTCACAATGTCTCCAAGTCTGCAGGTGTACAGGGGGTCACAATGTCTCCAAGGCTACAGGTGTCACAACGTCTCCAAGTCTACAGGTGTCACAATGTCTCCAAGTCTACAGGGGTCACAATGTCTCCAAGTCTACAGGGGTCACAATGTCTCCAAGTCTACAGGTGTACAGGGGTCACAATGTCTCCAAGGCTACAGGTGTCACAACGTCTCCAAGTCTACAGGGGTCACAATGTCTCCAAGTCTACAGGTGTACAGGGGTCACAATGTCTCCAAGGCTACAGGTGTCACAACGTCTCCAAGTCTACAGGGGTCACAATGTCTCCAAGTCTACAGGTGTCACAATGTCTCCAAGTCTACAGGGGTCACAATGTCGCCAAGGCTACAGGTGTCACAATGTCTCCAAGTCTACAGGGGTCACAATGTCTCCAAGTCTACAGGTGTCACAACGTCTCCAAGTCTACAGGTGTCACAACGTCTCCAAGTCTACAGGTGTCACAACGTCTCCAAGTCTACAGGTGTCAAAATGTCTTCAAGTCTACAGGTGTCAAAATGTCTCCAAGTCTACAGGGGTCACAATGTCTCCAAGGCTACAGGGGTCACAATGTCTCCAAGGCTACAGGGGTCACAATGTCTCCAAGTCTACAGGTGTCAAAATGTCTCCAAGTCTACAGGTGTCACAACGTCTCCAAGTCTACAGGTGTCACAATGTCTCCAAGGCTACAGGTGTCACAATGTCTCCAAGTCTACAGGTGTCAAAATGTCTCCAAGGCTAGCAGGTGTCAAAATGTCTCCAAGGCTACAGGTGTCAAAATGTCTCCAAGGCTACAGGTGTCAAAATGTCTCCAAGGCTACAGGGTGTCAAAATGTATCCAAGTCTACAGGGGTCACAATGTCTCCAAGTCTACAGGGGTCACAATGTCTCCAAGTCTACAGGGGTCACAATGTCTCCAAGTCTACAGGGGTCACAATGTCTCCAAGTCTACAGGTGTCACAATGTCTCCAAGTCTACAGGGGTCGAATGTCTCCAAGGCTACAGGGGTCACAATGTCTCCAAGTCTACAGGGGTCACAATGTCTCCAAGTCTACAGGGTCACAATGTCTCCAAGGCTACAGGGGTCACAATGTCTCCAAGTCTACAGGGGTCACAATGTCTCCAAGTCTACAGGTGTCAAAATGTCTCCAAGTCTACAGGGGTCACAACGTCTCCAAGTCTACAGGTGTACAGGTGTCACAATGTCTCCAAGGCTACAGGGGTCACAATGTCTCCAAGTCTACAGGTGTACAGGGGTCACAATGTCTCCAAGGCTACAGGTGTCACAACGTCTCCAAGTCTACAGGTGTCACAATGTCTCCAAGTCTACAGGGGTCACAATGTCTCCAAGTCTACAGGGGTCACAATGTCTCCAAGTCTACAGGTGTACAGGGGTCACAATGTCTCCAAGGCTACAGGTGTCACAACGTCTCCAAGTCTACAGGGGTCACAATGTCTCCAAGTCTACAGGTGTAACAGGGGTCACAATGTCTCCAAGGCTAAGGTGTCACAACGCGCTCCAAGTCTACAGGTGTCACAATGTCTCCAAGTCTACAGGGGTCATAATGTCTCCAAGTCTACAGGTGGTACAGGTGTCCACAATGTCTCCAAGTCTACAGGGGGTCACAATGTCTCCAAGTCTACAGGGGGTCACAATGTCTCCAAGTCTACAGGTGTCACAATGTCTCCCAAGTCTACAGGTGTCACAATTGTCTCCAAGTCTACAGGGGTCACAATGTCTCCAAGTCTACAGGGGTCACAATGTCTCCAAGTCTACAGGGGTCACAATGTCTCCAAGTCTACAGGTGTCACAATGTCTCCAAGTCTACAGGTGTCACAATGTCTCCAAGTCTACAGGGGTCACAATGTCTCCAAGTCTACAGGGGTCACAATGTCTCCAAGTCTACAGGGGTCACAATGTCTCCAAGTCTACAGGGTCACAATGTCTCCAAGTCTACAGGTGTCACAACGTCTCCAAGTCTACAGGTGTCACAACGTCTCCAAGTCTACAGGGGTCACAATGTCTCCAAGTCTACAGGGGTCACAATGTCTTCAAGTCTACAGGTGTCACAACGTCTCCAATGCTACAGGGGACAGAGGAGCACCATATAACCATCACTACAACCTGACAGAGGAGCACCATATATACAGTTGTTTACATACAACTTAGCCAAATACATTTAAACTCAGTTTTTCACAATTCCCTGTTTTAGGTCAGTTAGGATCACCACTTTATTTTAAGAATGTGAAATGTCAGAATAATAGTAGAGAGAATGATTTATTTCAGCTTTTATTTCTTTCATCACATTCCCAGTGGGTCAGAAGTTTACATACACTCAATTATTATTTGGTAGCATTGCCTTTAAATTGTTTAACTTGGGTCAAATGTTTTGGGTAGCCTTCCACAAGCTTCCCACAATAAGTTGGGTGAATTTTTGCCCATTCCTCCTGACAGAGCTGGTGTAACTGAGTCAGGTTTGTAGGCCTCCTTGCTTGCACACGCTTTTTCAGTTCTGCCCACAAATGTTCTATAGGATTGAGGTCAGGACTTTGTGATGGCCACTACAATACCTTGACTTTGTTGTCCTTAAGCCATTTTGCCAAAACTTTGGAAGTATGCTTGGGGTCATTGTCCATTTGGAAGACCTATTTGCAACCAAGTTTTAACTTCCTGACTGATGTCTTGAGATGTTACTTCAGTATATATCCACATAAATGTCCTTCCTCATGATGACATCTATTTTGTGAAGTGCACCAGTCCCTCCTGCATCAAAGCATCCCCACAGCATGATGCTGCCACCCCCGTGCTTCACGGTTGGGATGGTGTTCTTCGGCTTGCAAGTTACCCCCTTTTTCCTCCAAACATAACGATGGTCATTATGGGCAAACAGTTATATTTTTCTTTCATCAGACCAGAGGACATTTTTCCAAAAGGTACGATCTTTGTCCCCATGTGCAGTTGCAAACCGTAGTCTGGCTTTTTTATGGAGGTTTTGGAGCAGTGGCTTCTTCCTTGCTGAGCGGCCTTTCAGGTTATGTCGATATAGGACTTCACAAGGTCCTTTGCTGTTGTTCTGGGATTGATTTGCACTTTTTGCACCAAAGTACGTTCATCTCTAGGAGACAGAGCGCGTCTCCTTCCTGAGCGGTATGACGGCTGCGTGGTCCCATGGTGTTTATACCTGCGTACTATTGTTTGTACAGATGAACGTGGTACCTTCAGGCGTTTGGAAATTGCTCCCAAGGATGAACCAGACTTGTGGAGGTCTACAAAATTATTTCTGAGGTCTTGGTTGATTTCTTTTGATTTTCCCATGATGTCAAGCAAAGAGGCACTGAGTTTGAAGGTATGCCTTGAAATACATCCACAGGTACACCTCCAATTGACTCAAATTACGTCAATTAGCCTATCAGAAGCTTCTAAAGCCATGACATCATTTTCTGGAATTTTCCAAGATGTTTAAAGGCACAGTCAACTTAGTGTATGTAAACTTCTGACCCACTGGAATTGTGATACAGTGAATTATAAGTGAAATAATCTGTTTGTAAACAATTGTTGGAAAAACTACTTGTGTCATGCACAAAGTAGATGTCCTAACCGACTTGTCAAAACTATAGTTTGTTAACAAGAAATTTGTGGAGTGGTTGAAAAACGAGTTTTAATGACTCCAACCTAAGTGTATGTAAACCTCCGACTTCAACTGTACATCTGCATTGCTTGCTGTTTGGGGTTTTAGCCTGGGTTTCTGTATAAGCACTTTGTGACATCTGCTGATGTAAAAAGGGCTTTCTAAATGCATTTGAATGATTTGATTGATATAACCGTCACTGCAACCTAACATGACGTACAGAGACACGTAAACAGAACGGA
>NW_025534936.1:60000-127500 GCF_020615455.1 Coregonus clupeaformis
ATCTCCCTAGAGAAAGAGAGAGAGAGAGAGAGAGAGAGAGAGAGAGAGAGAGAGAGAGAGAGAGAGAGAGAGAGAGAGAGAGAGAGAGAGAGAGAGAGAGAGAGAGAGAGAGACAGAGAGAGAGAGAGCAAGACAGATAGAGAGAGAAAGAGAGACAGAGAGACAGAGAGCAAGAAAGAGAGAGAGAGAGAGAGAGACAGAGAGAGACAGAGAGAGAGAGAGAGAGAGAGAGAGAGAGAGAGAGACAGAGACAGAGAGAGAGAGAGAGAGAGAGAGAGAGAGAGAGAGACAGAGAGAGACAGAGAGAGAGAGGCACGACAACGCCTCTTCCCCCTCGGGAGGCTGAAAAGATTTGGCATGGGCCCTCAGATCCTCCAAAAGTTCTATAGCTGCACCATCAAGAGCATCTTGACTGGCTGCATCACCGCTTAGTATAGCAACTGCTTGGTTTCCGACCGCACGGCGCTACAGAGGGTAGTGCGTACGGCCCAGTAAAGGACCTCTACACCAGGCGGTGTCAGAGGAAGAAAAAAGTGTCAAAGTCACCCAAGTCATAGACTGTTCTCTCTGCTACCTCACAGCAAGCGGTACCGATGCACCAAGTCTGGAACCAACAGGACCCTGAACAGCTTCTACTCCCAAGCCATAAGAATGCTAAATAGTTAGTTAAATAGTTAACCAATAGCTACCCAGACTATCTGCATTGACCCTTTTTTGCACTAACTCTCTTGAACTGAACGCACTGGACTCTTGAACACACTGGACTCTACCCACACACTCACACATGCTTACACTGACACCCCCAACACACACATACAACACACACACACACACACACACACACACACACACACACACACACATACCATGCACACACACACAGACAGATACACACACACACACACACACACACACACACACTTTCACACTCACAACATCTGCTGCTGCTACTGTCTATTATCTTTCCTGTTGCCTAGTCACTTTACCCCTACCTATACAGTGCATTCGGAAAGTATTCAGACCCCTTGACTTTTTCCACATTTTGTTACGTTACAGCCTTATTCTAAAATTGATTAAATTGTTGTTTTTTTCTCATCAATCTACACCCAATTCCCCACAATTCCCCATAATGACAAAGCAAAAACAGGTTTTCGATTTACATAAGTATTCAGACCCTTTGCTATGAGACTCGAAATTGAGCTCAGGTGCATCCTGTTTCAATTGCCATCCTTGAGATGTTTATACAACTTGATTGGAGTCCACCTGTGGTAAATTCAATTGATTGGTCATGATTTAGAAAGGCACACACCTGTCTATATAAGGTCCCACAGTTGACAGTGCATGTCAGAGCAAAAACCAAGCCATGAGGTTGAAGGAATTGTCTGTAGAGCTCTGAGACAGGATTGTGTCGAGGCACAGATCTGCAGCATTGAAGGTCCCCAAGAACACAGTAGCCTCCATCATTCTTAAAAGGAATCGGGGGAAAAGGGCCTTGGTCAGGGAGGTGACCAAGAACCCGATGGTCACTCTGACAGAGCTCTAGAGAACCTTCCAGAAGGACAATCTCTGCAGCACTCCACCAATTAGGCCTTTATGGTAGAGTGGCCAGATGGAAGCCACTCCTCAGTTAAAAGCACATGACAGCCCACTTGGAGTTTGCCAAAAGGCACCAAAGGACTCTCAGACCATGAGAAACAAGATTCTCTGGTCTGATGAAACCAAGATTGAACTCTTTGGCCTGAATGTCAAGCAACACGCCTAGAGGAAACCTGGCACCATCCCTACGGTGAAGCATGGTGGTGGCAGCATCATGCTGTGGGGATGTTTTTCAGCGGTAGGGACTGAGAGACTAATCAGGATCGAGGGAAAGATGAACGGAGCAAAGTACAGAGAGATCCTTGATGAAAACCTGCTCCAGAGCGCTCAGGACCTCAAACTGGGGAGAAGGTTCACCTTCCAACAGGACAACGACCCTAAGCACACAGCCAAGACAATGCAGGAGTGGCTTCGGGACAAGTCTCTGAATGTCCTTGAGTGGCCCAGCCAGAGCCTTGACTTGAACCCGATCAAACATCTCTGGAGAGACCTGAAAATAGCTGTGCAGCGACGCTCCCCATCCAACCTGACAGAGCTTGAGAGGATCTGCGGAGAAGAATGGGGGAAACTCCCCAAATACAGGTGTGCCAAGCTTGTAGCGTCATACCCAAGAAGACTCGAGGCTATAATCGCTGCCAAAGGTGCTTCAACAAAGTACTGAGTAAAGGATCTGAATACTTATGTAAATGTACTATTTCTGTTTTTTATTTTATACATTTGCAAACATTTCTAAAAACCTATTTTTGCTTTGTAATTATGGGGTATTGTGTTTAGATTAATGAAAAAAACAAAACAATTTAATCAATTTTAGAATAAGGCTGTAACGTAACAAAATGTGGAAAAAGTCAAGGGGTCTGAATACTTTCCGAAGGCACTGTATATGTACAGTACATAGCTACATCAGTTATCTCGCACCCCTGCACATCGACTCGGTACTGGTAGTCCCTGTATATAGTATATAGCCATGTTATTACCTCACACCCCTGCACATCGACTCAGTACTGGTACTGGTACTGTATATAGCCATGTTATATTCTACTTCCTGTATATAGCCATGTTATATTCTACTTCCTGTATATAGTCATGTTATATTCTACTTCCTGTATATAGTCATGTTATATTCTACTTCCTGTATATAGCCATGTTATATTCTACTTCCTGTATATAGTCATGTTATATTCTACTTCCTGTATATAGTCATGTTATATTCTACTTCCTGTATATAGCCATGTTCTATTCTACTTCCTGTATATAGTCATGTTATATTCTACTTCCTGTATATAGTTATGTTATATTCTACTTCCTGTATATAGTCATGTTATATTCTACTTCCTGTATATAGCCATGTTATATTCTACTTCCTGTATATAGCCATGTCATTTGTACTCTTTATTGTTATTAATTTTTCACTGTGTATTTATTCCTTGTGTCACTATTTCTATTTTTCAACTTTTTCCCCTTACTAGCACTGACTTCCTGGTAGCTACTTAATTGAGAGAAATGTACTTACTATGACTGTGATATGTGGTTGTCTCACCTACAGTGGCTTGCGAAAGTATTCACCCCCCTTGGCATTTTTCCTATTCTGTTGCCTTACAACCTGGAATTAAAATAGATTTTTTGGGGATTTTGTATCATTTCTCCTCTGTAGCTCAATTGGTAGAGCATGGCGCTTGTAACGCCAGGGTTGTGGGTTCGATCCCCGGGACCACCCATACGTAAAAATGTATGCACACATGTCGCTTTGGATAAAAGTGTCTGCTAAATGGCATATTATTATTATTATTATTATTTGATTTACACAACATGCCTACCACTTTGAAGATGCAAAATATGTTTTATTGTGAAACAAACAAGAAATAATACAAAAAAACGGAAAACTTGAGCGTGCATAACTATTCACCCCCCCAAAGTCAATACTTTGTAGAGCCACCTTTTGCAGCCATTACAGCTGCAAGTATCTTGGGGTATGTCTCTATAAGCTTGGCACATCTAGCCACTGGGATTTTTGCCCATTCTTCAAGGCAAAACTGCTCCAGCTCCTTCAAGTTGGATGGGTTCCGCTGGTGTACAGCAATCTTTGAGTCATACCACAGATTCTCAATTGGATTGAGGTCTGGGCTTTGACTAGGCCATTCCAAGACATTTAAATGTTTTCCATTAAACCACTCGATTTTTGCTTTAGCAGTATGCTTAGGGTCATTGTCCTGCTGGAAGGTGAACCTCCGTCCCAGTCTCAAATCTCTGGAAGACTGAAACAGGTTTCCCTCAAGAATTTCCCTGTATTTAGCGGCATCCATCATTCCTTCAATTTTGACCAGTTTCCCAGTCCCTGCCGATGAAAAACATCCCCACAGCATGATGCTGCCACCACCATGCTTCACTGTGGGGATGGTATTCTCGGGGTGATGAGAGGTGTTGTGTTTGCGCCAGACATAGCGTTTTCCTTGATGGCCAAAAAGCTCAATTTTAGTCTCATCTGACCAGAGTACCTTCTTCCATATGTTTGGGGAGTCTCCCACATGCCTTTTGGCGAACACCAAACGTGTTTGCTTATTTTTTTCTTTAAGCAATGGCTTTTTCTGGCCACTCTTCTGTAAAGCCCAGGTCTGTGGCGTGTACGGCTTAAAGTGGTCCTATGGACAGATACTCCAATCTCCGCTGTGGAGCTTTGCAGCTCCTTCAGGGTTATCTTTGGTCTCTTTGTTGCCTCTCTGATTAATGCCCTCCTTGCCTGGTCCGTGAGTTTTGGTGGGCGGCCCTCTCTTGGCAGGTTTGTTGTGATGCCATATTCTTTCCATTTATTAATAATGGATTTAATGGTGCTCTGTGGGATGTTCAAAGTTTCTGATATTTTTTTATAACCCAACCCTGATGGGTACTTCTCCACAACTTTGTCTCTGACTTGTTTGGAGAGCTCCTTGGTCTTCATGGTGCCGCTTGCTTGGTGGTGCCCCTTGCTTAGTGGTGTTGCAGACTCTGGGGCCCTTCAGCACAGGTGTATATATACTGAGATCATGTGACACTTAGATTGCACACAGGTGGACTTTATTTAACTAATTATGTTACTTCTGAAGGTAATTGGTTGCACCAGATCTTATTTAGGGGCTAAAGTTATTTTTTTCATTTCACTTCACCAATTTTGACTATTTTGTGTATGTCCATTACATGAAATCCAAATAAAAATCCATTTAAATTACAGGTTGTAATGCAACAAAATAGGAAAAACGCTAAGGGGGATGAATACTTTTGCAAGGCACTGTACCCACACAATCAAGACTCTACACACACACAAACACACGGTCGGACAGCCTGACAAAGGAACTTGAGCTTGCTCTAGGGGTCAGAGGGTATAGGTCGTGACCTTTGGGCGTCAACCTACTATATAAGGAGACTTCTCTGGATAGAGAGGGACATAATAGTTCAAACACAGGAACTCTGACAACCCACAACACACACGTACACACACACACACACACGTACACACACACACACACACACACACACACACGTACACACACACACACACACGTACACACACACACACACACACACACACGTACACACACACACACACGTACACACACGTACACACACACACACACACACACACACACACACGTACACACACGTACACACACACACACACACACACACACACACACACAAAATATATCAACAAACACACTGACACAGAACTACTAGGCTTTACTTACTGAATGTCATTCTGTGGGACAAGTTCACCTCTAATGTTTTGAAAGCAGCGTCTGGGCGGTTCAGAAAAGGATGACCTCTTTGTGTTGTGTCCTATTACCGTTATCTCTGCCAGCAGCCAGCCCTGACATGTCACCGTTATCTCTGCCAGCAGCCAGCACTGACATGTCACCGTTATCTCTGCCAGCAGCCAGCACTGACATGTCACCGTTATCTCTGCCAGCAGCCAGCACTGACATGTCACCGTTATCTCTGCCAGCAGCCAGCACTGACATGTCACCGTTATCTCTGCCAGCAGCCAGCACTGACATGTCACGTTATCTCTGCCAGCAGCCAGCCCTGACATGTCACCGTTATCTCTGCCAGCAGCCAGCACTGACATGTCACCGTTATCTCTGTCAGCAGCCAGCACTGACATGTCACCGTTATCTCTGCCAGCAGCCAGCACTCACATGTCACCGTTATCTCTGCCAGCAGCCAGCACTGACATGTCACCGTTATCTCTGCCAGCAGCCAGCACTGACATGTCACAGTTATCTCTGCCAGCAGCCAGCACTGACATGTCACCGTTATCTCTGCCAGCAGCCAGCACTGACATGTCACCGTTATCTCTGCCAGCAGCCAGCACTGACATGTCACCGTTATCTCTACCAGCAGCCAGCACTGACATGTCACCGTTATCTCTGTCAGCAGCCAGCACTGACATGTCACCGTTATCTCTGCCAGCAGCCAGCACTGACATGTCACCGTTATCTCTGCCAGCATCCAGCACTGACATGTCACCGTTATCTCTGCCAGCAGCCAGCACTGACATGTCACCGTTATCTCTGCCAGCAGCCAGCACTGACATGTCACCGTTATCTCTGCCAGCAGCCAGCACTGACATGTCACCGTTATCTCTGCCAGCAGCCAGCACTGACATGTCACCGTTATCTCTACCAGCAGCCAGCACTGACATGTCACCGTTATCTCTGTCAGCAGCCAGCACTGACATGTCACCGTTATCTCTGCCAGCAGCCAGCACTGACATGTCACCGTTATCTCTGCCAGCATCCAGCACTGACATGTCACCGTTATCTCTGCCAGCAGCCAGCACTGACATGTCACCGTTATCTCTGCCAGCAGCCAGCACTGACATGTCACCGTTATCTCTGCCAGCAGCCAGCACTGACATGTCACCGTTATCTCTGCCAGCAGCCAGCACTGACATGTGTCATGTGAATTTCTATCTCTAATTCAACCTAAGCTTGAATCATTACCAGAGGTTGTAAGGCTCTGGTTTTAATCATCAATGATTCAAGGTCCACAACCCACAAGTATTTATCTGTATATTTATTCATGGAGAGCTCTGGGGCCAAAGACCCAAACATACGATTTTATACCTCCTGAACTTGACTCCTCCCACCTTTAGGTGGGTTTTCTAAACAGTTTCCGCCTTCCCCCTTGAATGTTTAGTCCCGCCCCCTCTGTTAGTGGTTTAACACTACATGATAATTCTAACATTTATACTGTATTTGGGGTGAAATCCTTCAGTCATTATACTTAAAATCCAAATTAATCTAACAACATGTCACCGTTATCTCTGCCAGCAGCCAGCACTGACATGTCATCGTTATCTCTGCCAGCAGCCAGCACTGACATGTCACCGTTATCTCTGCCAGCAGCCAGCACTGACATGTCACCGTTATCTCTGCCAGCAGCCAGCACTGACATGTCACGTTATCTCTGCCAGCAGCCAGCCCTGACATGTCACCGTTATCTCTGCCAGCAGCCAGCACTGACATGTCACCGTTATCTCTGTCAGCAGCCAGCACTGACATGTCACCGTTATCTCTGCCAGCAGCCAGCACTCACATGTCACCGTTATCTCTGCCAGCAGCCAGCACTGACATGTCACCGTTATCTCTGCCAGCAGCCAGCACTGACATGTCACAGTTATCTCTGCCAGCAGCCAGCACTGACATGTCACCGTTATCTCTGCCAGCAGCCAGCACTGACATGTCACCGTTATCTCTGCCAGCAGCCAGCACTGACATGTCACCGTTATCTCTACCAGCAGCCAGCACTGACATGTCACCGTTATCTCTGTCAGCAGCCAGCACTGACATGTCACCGTTATCTCTGCCAGCAGCCAGCACTGACATGTCACCGTTATCTCTGCCAGCATCCAGCACTGACATGTCACCGTTATCTCTGCCAGCAGCCAGCACTGACATGTCACCGTTATCTCTGCCAGCAGCCAGCACTGACATGTCACCGTTATCTCTGCCAGCAGCCAGCACTGACATGTCACCGTTATCTCTGCCAGCAGCCAGCACTGACATGTCACCGTTATCTCTACCAGCAGCCAGCACTGACATGTCACCGTTATCTCTGTCAGCAGCCAGCACTGACATGTCACCGTTATCTCTGCCAGCAGCCAGCACTGACATGTCACCGTTATCTCTGCCAGCATCCAGCACTGACATGTCACCGTTATCTCTGCCAGCAGCCAGCACTGACATGTCACCGTTATCTCTGCCAGCAGCCAGCACTGACATGTCACCGTTATCTCTGCCAGCAGCCAGCACTGACATGTCACCGTTATCTCTGCCAGCAGCCAGCACTGACATGTGTCATGTGAATTTCTATCTCTAATTCAACCTAAGCTTGAATCATTACCAGAGGTTGTAAGGCTCTGGTTTTAATCATCAATGATTCAAGGTCCACAACCCACAAGTATTTATCTGTATATTTATTCATGGAGAGCTCTGGGGCCAAAGACCCAAACATACGATTTTATACCTCCTGAACTTGACTCCTCCCACCTTTAGGTGGGTTTTCTAAACAGTTTCCGCCTTCCCCCTTGAATGTTTAGTCCCGCCCCCTCTGTTAGTGGTTTAACACTACATGATAATTCTAACATTTATACTGTATTTGGGGTGAAATCCTTCAGTCATTATACTTAAAATCCAAATTAATCTAACAACATGTCACCGTTATCTCTGCCAGCAGCCAGCACTGACATGTCATCGTTATCTCTGCCAGCAGCCAGCACTGACATGTCACCGTTATCTCTGCCAGCAGCCAGCCCTGACATGTCACCGTTATCTCTGCCAGCAGCCAGCACTGACATGTCACCGTTATCTCTGCCAGCAGCCAGCCCTGACATGTCACCGTTATCTCTGCCAGCAGCCAGCCCTGACATGTCACCGTTATCTCTGCCAGCAGCCAGCACTGACATGTCCATCTGACACCTGATGCAGGGAACAATGGTGGTGCTGTTGACATTACATTCAGCAAGACTGATGGGGTCTGGGATGGGGGAGAGAGTATAACTCAACAACATGCTGTTAAGTTTCCATCCATCTGAACACACACAGCCTCACACACACTTCCCTACACCTGAACATTAACACAAGCACTTTCTCTTTCTCCCTTTTTCCTGTGGTCACAGTCACAGTCACAGTCACACAGACGCAGACACACAGTCACAGTCACACAGTCACAGTCACACAGTCACACAGACGCAGTCACACAGTCACAGAGTCACACAGACGCAGTCACACAGTCACAGTCACAGAGTCACACTCACACAGTCACAGTCACAGAGTCACACTCACACAGTCACACATACACAGACACAGACACATAGTCACAGTCACACAGACACAGTCACACAGTCACAGTCACACAGACACAGTCACACAATCACAGTCACACAGTCACAGTCACACAGACACAGTCACAGTCACACAGTCCCAGTCACACAGACACAAATACACAGTCACACAGACACAGACACACAGATACAGACACAGACACACAGACACACAGATACAGACACAGACACACAGACACATGTCCCGATGACTAATTGGTTCTGGTTGTGACCGTGTTTCCTCTGGCTCTTCCTTTCAGCAGATAGTGGTGCGTCCTGTCCACAGCACACACACACACACACACACACACACACACACACACACACACACACACACAGACACACACACACAGACACAGACACAGACACACACGCACCCACACACACACACACACACACACTCACACATACATACACACACACACACAGACACACACACACACACACACACACACGGCTGGAGGCCAGGGAACAGAGCAGCACTGCATACAGTGGGGGAAAAAAAGTATTTAGTCAGCCACCAATTGTGCAAGTTCTCCCACTTAAAAAGATGAGAGAGGCCTGTAATTTTCATCATAGGTACACGTCAACTATGACAGACAAATTTAGAAAAAAAAATCCAGAAGATCACATTGTAGGATTTTTTATGAATTTATTTGCAAATTATGGTGGAAAATAAGTATTTGGTCACCTACAAACAAGCAAGATTTCTGGCTCTCACAGACCTGTAACTTCTTATTTAAGAGGATCCTCTGTCCTCCACTCGTTACCTGTATTAATGGCACCTGTTTGAACTTGTTATCAGTATAAAAGACACCTGTCCACAACCTCAAACAGTCACACTCCACTCCACTATGGCCAAGACCAAAGAGCTGTCAAAGGACACCAGAAACAAAATTGTAGACCTGCACCAGGCTAGGAAGACTGAATCTACAATAGGTAAGCAGCTTGGTTTGAAGAAATCAACTGTGGGAGCAATTATTAGGAAATGGAAGACATACAAGACCACTGATAATCTCCCTCGATCTGGGGCTCCACGCGAGATCTCACCCCGTGGGGTCAAAATGATCACAAGAACGGTGAGCAAAAATCCCAGAACCACACGGGGGGACCTAGTGAATGACCTGCAGAGAGCTGGGACCAAAGTAACAAAGCCTACCATCAGTAACACACTACGCCGCCAGGGACTCAAATCCTGCAGTGCCAGACGTGTCCCCCTGCTTAAGCCAGTACATGTCCAGGCCCGTCTGAAGTTTGCTAGAGTGCATTTGGATGATCCAGAAGAGGATTGGGAGAATGTCATATGGTCAGATGAAACCAAAATAGAACTTTTTGGTAAAAACTCAACTCGTCGTGTTTGGAGGACAAAGAATGCTGAGTTGCATCCAAAGAACACCATACCTACTGTGAAGCATGGGGGTGGAAACATCATGCTTTGGGGCTGTTTTTCTGCATAGGGACCAGGACGACTGATCCATGTAAAGGAAAGAATGAATGGGTCCATGTATCGTGAGATTTTGAGTGAAAACCTCCTTCCATCAGCAAGGGCATTGAAGCAGAAACGTGGCTGGGTCTTTCAGCATGACAATGATCCCAAACACACCGCCCGGGCAACGAAGGAGTGGCTTCATAAGAAGCATTTCAAGGTCCTGGAGTGGCCTAGCCAGTCTCCAGATCTCAACCCCATAGAAAATCTTTGGAGGGAGTTGAAAGTCTGTGTTGCCCAGCGACAGCCCCAAAACATCACTGCTCTAGAGGAGATCTGCATGGAGGAATGGGCCAAAATACCAGCAACAGTGTGTGAAGACTTACAGAAAACGTTTGACCTGTGTCATTGCCAACAAAGGGTATATAACAAAGTATTGAGAAACTTTTGTTATTGACCAAATACTTATTTTCCACCATAATTTGCAAATAAATTCATAAAAAATCCTACAATGTGATTTTCTGGAAAAAAAAATCTCAATTTGTCTGTCATAGTTGACATGTACATATGATGAAATTTACAGGCCTCTCTCATCTTTTTAAGTGGGAGAACTTGCACAATTGGTGGCTGACTAAATACTTTTTTTCCCCACTGTATAATCACAGGCTGCAGACATGACAGTGTACACAGTGGTTGCATCTCAAATGGCACCCTATTCCCTTTGTAGTGCACTACCTTAGACTGAACTCCTGTCTGTCTGTCTGTCTGTCTGTCTGTTCTGTCATCTCAATTACACTGAACTCCTGTCTGTCTGCCTGCCTGTCTGTCTGTCTGTCTGTCTGTCTCTCTCTCTCGCTCTCCCGCTCTCTCTCTCTCTCTCTGTCTGTCTGTCTGTCTGTTCTGTCATCTCAATTACACTGACCTCCTGTCTGTCTGTCTGTCTGTCTGATCTGTCATCTCAATTACACTGATCTCCTGTCTGCCTGTCTGCCTGTCTGTCTGTCTGTCTGTCTGTCTGTCTGCCTGCCTGTCTGCCTGTCTGCCTGTCTGCCTGTCTGTCTGTCTGTCTGTCTGTTCTGTCATCTCAATTACACTGATCTCCTGTCTGTCTGTCTGTCTGTCTGTCTGTTCTGTCATCTCAATTACACTGATCTCCTGTCTGTCTGTCTGTCTGTCTGTCTGTCTGTCTGTCTGTCTGTCTGTCTGTCTGTTCTGTCATCTCAATTACACTGAACTCCTGTCTGTCTGTCTGATCTGTCATCTCAATTACACTGAACTCCTGTCTGTCTGCCTGTCTGTCTGTCTCTCTGGGTCAATAAGACACACATGGCCTAGTTAGGCTGAGAAGACTCCTGAAACTTGAGTCATATCACTGTCACACTCACACAGGAGGCAGCGGCAGGTCAGACTGGCTCTGCCAGTGCTGTCCTTTTGAAGAGTCACTCCCTCCCCCAAACAAACACACACACACACCCCAAGGGAGTATCCTTGTCGTCGAGGATTCCATAGCTGAGAGAGGAGTAATGTACACTGTTCTGTCTCCATGGTTACAGTGTAGCCACCCTGTCATTGTCCAACTACACCCCTCCTCCTCAGAACCATGGTCAACACTGTAACACTTTATCATAACATACACTACTTCTGATAATGGTGAACTGGTCCAACATGTGTCAATGTATTACAGCCTGACCTGTAACCTGTAACCAATATGTGTCAATGTGACCTGTAACAACAATGTCATAGTTTCGCTTTGGAACACTGCTTTGACTGCTCTCTCAAACACTTACTTGATCATTAACTTAGCTACTCATGTTCTTTAAATGATAGTTGCATTTTCATCTGAGCAAATGGCAATATGTTGATAACATAGTAGCAATGTCCAGGCGTAAAAGGTGCGGTATCCACCTGTAAGAATAAAAGCAGCCCCGCCCACGCGTTCATAGGTGACAGGTATGCACCACATACAGGGAGGAATCCACAGTCCACCCCCTCCTTTACTAGAGCTCGGTTTTGCCTGCGCTGACTGCTGGAAGGAATTAGCGCTAGTGGGCGTCGCCGAATCTCATAATTTGACATTTCCATTTGTCTGTGGAGCGTACTGGAACATACCTACTTGTCCGAGGAGGAGAGAGAACATACCAGAGAACTCAGAAAGAAGCCTCGCCTCTCGCTACGGGATATCTTCACAGAGAGAAGCAGAAGAAGAGACAGGTGTTTACGGGAGAAGAATCCGAGTCGTCCCGCTTTCAAAATGTTCAAGAAAAAACCCTCGAAGAATAGCGTGACCATCACGCCAACGAAAAAGTGAGTAGTTGTTTCTATGTTGAAAGTTATCTTGGTGGTTATAGATAGCGATTTATAACTTTGTAATCACTGTGCAAGTTTCTTTTAATGTCGCATGACGAAAGATAAAGTCAAGTTGGAAGTTTGACAAGTTGATAAATGACACTCCTGCTGTCAGAATGTTTCAGGATTCTATTTATGATCGTTTATGATAACGCGTATATTATAACTTGACGACGATCCTGGGACATTGTAGCACTATGTCATAGAATAAATTAAGCCACGTTGCATAAGGGTTAAGTCATATTCCAAAGTTTATACAACTCTGGAAAATTGCTTGTAATTATATTGTTTGTGTAGCCTTAGCTTATGTATTGAATGTCCTTTTAACTTGACTCGAGGGTGTGGCTGCATGCTAACGGCAGTAACTGGTTTGAGAACTTTTGCTTTCGGGGTAGAGTGGGAGAAGAGATGGTGATGGACTTCAACCCAGCCCTGTTAAACTACTTTTCACTTCAAGAAAGTATTGACCTCATTTTTTGCCAAAATATAGTAAAATATTAGGCTACTGTATCTGAAAAAATATTTTTGATTGAATCCAATCATATGTCTTTGTTCTTATGAACAATATACATATCTTCTTATATAATACTATAGTGAGGTGTTTAAACATGCACTCCTACCTGTGAATAGTGTATGTGATTGGAGACAAGCTGCCCCAAAAAATCCCCAAATCCTTATCCACAATATCTACATTTTCAGCTGTCACTTTTCACTATCAGTTCATGCGGTCAGTGAATGCATCCCAAATGGCACACTACACCCCTATGGGCCCTGGTCTAAAGTAGTGCCCTATATAGGGAATAGGTTTCCATTTGAGATGTCGCCAGTGTCTCTGAACAGAGAGAGCACAGAGCATGCAGGTTGTCACTCATCGAGGGGAGGAGGAGGAGGAGGAGGAGGAGGGGAGGAGAGGCGGGAGGGGAGGAGGGGGAGGAGGGGGAGGATAGAGTCAGGGCCACCTAGTAATAACATCACTCCTTTGGCTTGGAACATGAGAGGTTAGCTAGCTAATCTGTTTCCAATGGTTATCTATGTAAATGTATGGCTCTGGGACAGAGTGCATCCCAAATGGCACCCTATTCCCTAATTAGTGCACTACTTTAGACCAAAGCCCTTTTGGGAATAGGGTGCCATTGGGGACAAAGCCTTAATGGACGGCTCATCTCTGACTTCAGGAAGGAAGGGAATGTATCTTGTCCCATATCGAAGGAAAGGCCTAGCTAGCTTTAAAACAGTTTCTAGTTAGTGGATGGAGCTTTTATGTTTCAACATATGAGTCAGACACCATGTTGGAATAATGAAAACCACACACATTGTGTGTGCTGTGTGTGTGCGTGCGCACGCGCGTGTGTGTGTGTGTGCGTGTGCGCATGCGCTCCATGGTTTTCCCAAAATACCGGTTGGAGGGTTTCCGTAATCAGGAGGGAATCAGTCCTCCAACCAGGATTTCTGGAAAACCAGGGAATGTATTACTTCCCAGAATTTTGCAACCCTATTGATTTTATTAGATGTGGGTCACAAACTGTCTTAACTGTATCAGCCTAAGATTAAAGCAATGTGGACCCTGTAGACTGCATCACAACTTCTGGGGGCAGTGGTTTAATGTTGGTCAGCACATCACAACTTCTGGGGGCAGTGGTTTAATGTTGGTCAGCACATCACAACTTCTGGGGGCAGTGGTTTAATGTTGGTCAGCACATCACAACTTCTGGGGGCAGTGGTTTAATGTTGGTCAGCACATCACAACTTCTGGGGGCAGTGGTTTAATGTTGGTCAGCACATCACAACTTCTGGGTTTCAAGACCCTTTGAAATAATGACTTATTACTCATGCATTATTTAGTGTTAGTGGGAGTCAGGTGGTTAAGAGCGTTGTGCCAGTAACCGAAAGGTTGCTGGTTCTAATCCCCGAGCCGACTAGGTGCCGACTAGGTGAAAAATCTGTCCTTGAGCAAGGCACTTAACCCTAATTGCTCCTGTAAGTCGCTCTGGATAAGAGCGTCTGCTAAATTCTGCTAAATGACTAAAAATGTTTTAAAAAATATTGGTGATCTTAGGGATATTCAATAAGTCTTGATTGGAGTCAGAATGGAATATGAGAATGACTCAGCCTAGGTGGGAGGATATAAGAGTTATTGATTGAATAGAGGTGCAGCGAGTCTACATCACTCCCCTATGGTAGAAATACTATGGTAGAAATACTATGGTAGAAATACTATGGTAGAAATACTATGGTAGAAATACTATGGTAGAAATACTATGGTAGAAATACTATGGTAGAAATACTATGGTAGAAATACTATGGTAGAAATACTATGGTAGAAATACTATGGTAGAAATACTATGGTAGAAATACTATGGTAGAAATACTATGGTAGAAATACTATGGTAGAAATACTATGGTAGAAATACTATGGTAGAAATACTATGGTAGAAATAATATGGTAGAAATAATATGGTAGAAATACTATGGTAGAAATACTATGGTAGAAATACTATGGTAGAAATACTATGGTAGAAATACTATGGTAGAAATAATATGGTAGAAATACTATGGTAGAAATACTATGGTAGAAATACTATGGTAGAAATACTATGGTAGAAATACTATGGTAGAAATGATAGAATACTATCAGCGTCATGTGACGACCGTATGTTCTGTCTTATGTAACAAGTTATAACTCAGCATCTCTTCCGCTTTTACCCGACGCTGGTAGAGAGATGGGAGGTGCAATGGAATCTTAGCGACGCGACAGCAGCCCCACCCTCACCATTGTGTGCTGTTGCGTTGCTTTTATAGGTTTTGGTTTGTTCTGGTTGGTGCAGGTGTGGTTCTGGTTGGTGTGGTTCTGGTTGGTGCAGGTGTGGTTCTGATTGGTGTGGTTCTGGTTGGTGTGGTTCTGGTTGGTGTGGTTCTGGTTGGTGCAGGTGTGGTTCTGGTTGGTGTGGTTCTGGTTGGTGCAGGTGTGGTTCTGATTGGTGTGGTTCTGGTTGGTGTGGTTCTGGTTGGTGCAGGTGAATATCTTAGTGTGTGTTAATCCCAGGTAGTTGTTGGGGAAGGAGAGCTTCAAAGGAACAGAACAGGTACCTGTTACAACAGGTAGAACAGAGAGGAGCTGCTGGGCTAAAGGGATTCACACACACACACACACACACACAGACAGACAGACACACACACAGACAGACAGACAGACAGACAGACAGACAGACACACACACACCGTCTACAGCCCTGCAGGTGAGGATGAGGCCTACTGTCTGTCTGTCTGTCTGCCAGGGTTAGAACAGAAGATTGTCTCATACAGTACATCTAATAGAGGTCTGTTGCAGCCAGGTGTGCTTGTTATTTTGTTATTATGTTTTGGTCGATCTAAAACGGGCATTTTCCAATCACAAACAAGCGTGACAACTGTATGGACCAATCACAAACAAGCGTGACACCTGTATGGCCCAATCACATAGAAGCATGACACCAGTGAGTTCCGAAGCAGAGTATTTGGGGTTAACTCCTCTGGTTGAAACTCATCAGAGCTTTGCAGAGAGAAGTACTAGAGCAGACATGTTTCTCCTATCAGCTGGAGGCTAGTGAACAGTAGCTCTATTCTGTAACCGTTTCACCTTTCTGAACACACCCTTGACAGATGGCACACAATGGACACATGAGCCCAGTTCCATTTAGGTTCCTAGTACCTTCCTTTAGCTCCGACCCCTTCACAGATCTATTCATTAATACTGAAGGATCTAGGGACCCTAATGGATCTGATCTGGGCCTTGGTTGCTGGGAAGTTCACATTTGAAGGAGTTGGGGGTCTAGGAAGGGTTCATCTGATCTGGGCCTTGGTTGCTGGGAAGTTCATCTGGATCTCAGTCCTCCCTCCATACCCTCAATGACTCACTTACCTCCTGGTTTCAATTTGTCCCTCTCTCCCTTTCCTTGGAAATGACTTTACTCCTTATTCAGAGAGATGTTTAGCTGCCAGTTTCAGAATTAAACAACAGAGAGAGAGAATAGATGAGGAAGTGTGGTTGAAAACAGAACATATTGGAACAATGTTTGTTAGCATCCTTCTAATACAAACTGCAGACCAGAGGCCCACCTCTCCAGGCCATCCAAACATGTGATGTACTGTATGCATACTCAACATGTTTGTTAGTGGAATTGTAATGCCGTAAACTAAGGTTCATATGCCGGAAGTTATCACACCATATGGTAACAGCACATCATATGATGAATGCAAACTTCACATCTCATGACAGATACAAATCAACATAGGACTAATTTGCATATTATTTACATTTTAGTTATTCGGAGTGACTTACAGGAGCAATTAGGGTTGAGTGCCTTGTTCAAGGGCACGTCGACAGAGTTTTCACATAGCCAGCTCGGGGATTCGAACCAGCGACTTTTCGGTTACTGGCCCAATGCTCTTAACCGCTAGGCTACCCAGCCGTCTTATTGCTATGACAGTGTCGTAAGAACTCCTACAAATGTACTAACTTCTACAAATGTACTAACTTCTACAAATGTACTTTTCAGGACAGTCTATATGCGTGCTCTTTCCTTTAGGCCAGGGTTTCCCTGCTCTGTCCTCGGGACCCCAAGTGGTGCACGTTTAGCTTTTACCCGAGCACACTACACAGCTGATTTCAAATCATCAACTCATCATCAAGCTTTGATCACTTAAATCAGCTGTGTAGTGTAGAGGACCGAGTTTGGGAAACGCTGCTTTAGGCCTTAGGTCGAATGGTGTTTGGAACAACTGTCATTTAGGTTGAGAGACGTGAGACTTTTTAAATGATTTGAAAAAATGATTTGAAAAATGACAAAAATGGCGTCTTCTGACCCTGACGAAATGTGGGTCCTTTATCAGATACCGTGGTGGCCTTCTATTCTGAAGTGTGTGTGTGTGTGGTGTGTCCGTGCGTGTGATAATGACATCAACACACACACACACACACACACAGACACAGACACACAGACTATCTATGGCTGGTTAAAAACACAGAACTGCATTAGGGCCCTTTCAACAAGGCCTTTGAACTCACACACACTGTCAAGTGTTAGTCTTTCTGGCTGGTCTCTGTCATGGTTTTATAAAGGAGGAGACATGCTGTATTACCCTAAGGCCTCTCTGTTCTATAAAGGAGGATACATGCTGTATTACCCTAAGGCCTCTCTGTTCTATAAAGGAGGATACATGCTGTATTACCCTAAGGCCTCTCTGTTCTATAAAGGAGGATACATGCTGTATTACCCTAAGGCCTCTCTGTTCTATAAAGGAGGAGACATGCTGTATTACCCTAAGGCCTCTCTGTTCTATAAAGGAGGATACATGCTGTATTACCCTAAGGCCTCTCTGTTCTATAAAGGAGGATACATGCTGTATTACCCTAAGGCCTCTCTGTTCTATAAAGGAGGATACATGCTGTATTACCCTAAGGCCTCTCTGTTCTATAAAGGAGGATACATGCTGTATTACCCTAAGGCCTCTCTGTTCTATAAAGGAGGAGACATGCTGTATTACCCTAAGGCCTCTCTGTTCTATAAAGGAGGATACATGCTGTATTACCCTAAGGCCTCTCTGTTCTATAAAGGAGGATACATGCTGTATTACCCTAAGGCCTCTCTGTTCTATAAAGGAGGATACATGCTGTATTACCCTAAGGCCTCTCTGTTCTATAAAGGAGGAGACATGCTGTATTAGCCTAAGGCCTCTCTGTTCTATAAAGGAGGAGACATGCTGTATTACCCTAAGGCCTCTCTGTTCTATAAAGGAGGAGACATGCTGTATTACCCTAAGGCCTCTCTGTTCTATAAAGGAGGAGACATGCTGTATTACCCTAAGGCCTCTCTGTTCTATAAAGGAGGAGACATGCTGTATTACCCTAAGGCCTCTCTGTTCTATAAAGGAGGAGACATGCTGTATTAGCCTAAGGCCTCTCTGTTCTATAAAGGAGGATACATGCTGTATTACCCTAAGGCCTCTCTGTTCTATAAAGGAGGATACATGCTGTATTACCCTAAGGCCTCTCTGTTCTATAAAGGAGGATACATGCTGTATTACCCTAAGGCCTCTCTGTTCTATAAAGGAGGAGACATGCTGTATTACCCTAAGGCCTCTCTGTTCTATAAAGGAGGATACATGCTGTATTACCCTAAGGCCTCTCTGTTCTATAAAGGAGGAGACATGCTGTATTACCCTAAGGCCTCTCTGTTCTATAAAGGAGGAGACATGCTGTATTACCCTAAGGCCTCTCTGTTCTATAAAGGAGGAGACATGCTGTATTAGCCTAAGGCCTCTCTGTTCTATAAAGGAGGATACATGCTGTATTACCCTAAGGCCTCTCTGTTCTATAAAGGAGGATACATGCTGTATTACCCTAAGGCCTCTCTGTTCTATAAAGGAGGATACATGCTGTATTACCCTAAGGCCTCTCTGTTCTATAAAGGAGGAGACATGCTGTATTACCCTAAGGCCTCTCTGTTCTATAAAGGAGGAGACATGCTGTATTACCCTAAGGCCTCTCTGTTCTATAAAGGAGGAGACATGCTGTATTACCCTAAGGCCTCTCTGTTCTATAAAGGAGGAGACATGCTGTATTACCCTAAGGCCTCTCTGTTCTATAAAGGAGGATACATGCTGTATTACCCTAAGGCCTCTCTGTTCTATAAAGGAGGATACATGCTGTATTACCCTAAGGCCTCTCTGTTCTATAAAGGAGGATACATGCTGTATTACCCTAAGGCCTCTCTGTTCTATAAAGGAGGATACATGCTGTATTACCCTAAGGCCTCTCTGTTCTATAAAGGAGGATACATGCTGTATTACCCTAAGGCCTCTCTGTTCCTGTTAAGACAGAAACATGGCTTCTTTAAAAAGTATCCACTCAGGCTATAAAGCCCTATGGGCCTTGATCAAAAGTAGTGCACTATAGTAGTACACTATATAGGGAATAGAGAACCGTTTGGGGCTCACATTAAGTCCTGCAGTGAGAGTGTGACTGTGAATCTAAAGAGAATCGTTTGGGGCTCACATTAAGTCCTGCAGTGAGAGTGTGACTGTGAATCTAAAGAGAATCGTTTGGGGCTCACATTAAGTCCTGCAGTGAGAGTGTGACTGTGAATCTAAAGAGAATCGTTTGGGGCTCACATTAAGTCCTGCAGTGAGAGCTGGACTGTTAATCAAAAGAGAACCATTTGAATTTCCACTACTCCGCTTATGCATCTCACATGATAGCTTTTCATGCAGTAGTAGTTGTAAGGAGAATGTATGTTGTGAGACGCACTCACTCACTCACTCACTCACTCACTCACAGGACAGTAAGGAGTCTATTCATCAGCATATATCAAGAAAAGAGAGCCATCCTCATCAGTGAGTTAGAGAGAGAGAGAGAGGGGAGAGAAATGATTGACCAATAATAACCTCGGCCCCAGTTGGAGCCAGTGGACATCAAGTCATTTTTCCCCAGGTGGAGCCAATGCCAGTTTCACAAGAATCCAGCAGTTTGTCAGTGGTTCAAAACACCCAGACTCTTTGCACAGTGTGCAATGCAATCGCACTGACTTTTGTATAGATTTGGCAAGGACTATAATGTATTACTTCATTCAAGTGTCAAGCCGGGGCATGGAAACCTGCAAATATGATTACATCAAACTATGAATGCCTTGAAAGGTCACATATGCAAACAGTTGTACATTTCTCATATTAGAACACCAGGCTGTCTACTAACGCTATGTATATTATATCTAGTACTTTCTAGTACTGTCTATTTCTATGTGCCTGAAGCTGGGTACTGGGTTTCTGCTCAAGTCCATACAACAGTGATATCTTATTGAGACAAGCTGATTTATCACATACCAGACCTGGGTTGAAATCCTTTCAAATCCTCTATCTGGGCTTGATTGAGCTAGCCTGGAACCAATAGAATATGAAACCGTCACAAAAGACCACACCCTGTTCATCAGGCTAAAGCAAACGCTGAAAGTGTTTTGGAATATTTTGAAAAGTATTGGTATTGGTATATGATAAATCAACCTGTCTGAATAAGATCTCACAATTGTATAGACTTGATGAGAACCCCAGTCCAATACCCAGCTTCAGGCATGTAGAAATAGACAGTACTACAGATAGATATGTATAGCCAACAGGTGTTCTAATATCAAACTTTTTTATGTGTGTTACTCTTCAATGTACTCATAGCTTCATCACTTCATACAGCAGTCCCGTGTAGCTCAGTTGGTAGAGCATGGCATTTGCAACGCCAGGGTTGTGGGTTCGTTTCCCACGGGGGGGGGGGCAGTATGAAAAAAATTAAATAATATGCACTCACTAACTGTAAGTCGCTCTGGATAAGAGCGTCTGCTAAATGACTAAAATGTAAATGTTATTAAAGTATCATTCTCTGTTACATAAAGGACAATGGAACCTGTTGGACCAGTTCTGTTGGAAGAGGAGAAGAAACACCCTCCTTGAGATGACAGATGATGAAATACTCTAGAAGTAGTTCTGCCCTCAGGAGGGCATCGTAGCCAAGCCAAGCACTGTGCAATGATGACCTAGGAGAGTGGTGGTATTTATGTGCCATCAGAATTGTGTTTTACTGGTTGATGGCACTTCACCAACTCCTCTATCCATGATAGCAGGCTCCCACGAGAGAGGAGTGAGTCACAAACTAGACTTCCACTTCCAATGACAAGAATAATGGATGGTGTTGAGACCAATCATGTTTCATCATGTCTTCTCTTCAATAGAGAGTTGATGCGTTTGTGTGTGTGTGTGTGAAGTATTGTATGAAAAGCAAAGATGATTTATAGTAGCTTATTTGCATGTGCAGTATGATCAGATGGGTTTGTTCTAGTTGAATGCAGCAGAAGGAACGTTGGGTGTTCTGGAAGATCTCCTCTCTGCATGGTGTTCTGAACAGAGCTCAGTGGTTAGTGGGATGGTCTGGAAGATCTCCTCTCTGCATGGTGTTCTGAACAGAGCTCAGTGGTTAGTGGGATGGTCTGGAAGATCTCCTCTCTGCATGGTGTTCTGAACAGAGCTCAGTGGTTAGTGTGATGGTCTGGAAGATCTCCTCTCTGCATGGTGTTCTGAACAGAGCTCAGTGGTTAGTGTGATGGTCTGGAAGATCTCCTCTCTGCATGGTGTTCTGAACAGAGCTCAGTGGTTAGTGTGATGGTCTGGAAGATCTCCTCTCTGCATGGTGTCCTGAACAGAGCTCAGTGGTTAGTGTGATGGTCTGGAAGATCTCCTCTCTGCATGGTGTTCTGAACAGAGCTCAGTGGTTGGTGTGATGGTCTGGAAGATCTCCTCTCTGCATGGTGTTCTGAACAGAGCTCAGTGGTTAGTGTGATGGTCTGGAAGATCTCCTCTCTGCATGGTGTTCTGAACAGAGCTCAGTGGTTAGTGGGATGGTCTGGAAGATCTCCTCTCTGCATGGTGTTCTGAACAGAGCTCAGTGGTTAGTGGGATGGTCTGGAAGATCTCCTCTCTGCATGGTGTTCTGAACAGAGCTCAGTGGTTAGTGTGATGGTCTGGAAGATCTCCTCTCTGCATGGTGTTCTGAACAGAGCTCAGTGGTTGGTGTGATGGTCTGGAAGATCTCCTCTCTGCATGGTGTTCTGAACAGAGCTCAGTGGTTAGTGTGATGGTCTGGAAGATCTCCTCTCTGCATGGTGTTCTGAACAGAGCTCAGTGGTTGGTGTGATGGTCTGGAAGATCTCCTCTCTGCATGGTGTTCTGAACAGAGCTCAGTGGTTAGTGTGATGGTCTGGAAGATCTCCTCTCTGCATGGTGTTCTGAACAGAGCTCAGTGGTTAGTGTGATGGTCTGGAAGATCTCCTCTCTGCATGGTGTTCTGAACAGAGCTCAGTGGTTAGTGTGATGGTCTGGAAGATCTCCTCTCTGCATGGTGTTCTGAACAGAGCTCAGTGGTTAGTGTGATGGTCTGGAAGATCAGCAGGTGTTCCATTTTTTTAACTCCCAGGTAAACAGACTGGAGACACGTACTGAAATAGGAAACAGTACTAATATTAGCCAGGGTATCAGTCTGTCTCTGCTTTAGCAATCTTGTTGTTGGCAAGGAAAAGATGGTAGTATTGATGAGTGCAGCATAGTAATGTACTGAGTGCCCAAGCTATATACTGTAGTCTCTTGTTGGCTCCACTGCAGTACTTTTAGGTTATATGAAATATTGCAGAGCCAATGTGTTTTAGTTCATTCATTAGTCTTTGAGTGTGAACAAAGGTGTGTTATAATGTAAATGTTTTCCACAGCACTATGCAAACAGTATGTCAGAGAGAGACAATGGTGGTCCTGGTCTGGTCTGACGATGGGCCTGATAACAAGGCCTCTACTGATACCGTCAGCAACATTCCTCTTACCATGAGGTAGATCTCAATAGTCTCTAACGTAACTTCCTCTCCTCTCCTTCCCTTCATCTGTACTGATCTGACTCGGTGAGATCGGATCACAGAAAGGAAGAAATGTGGTGGATTCCTTCGTGGAATAGTCATGCACCTGTCGAGTGCTCTCTTACATTAGTGTAGACAAAGGAGAGAAGACGAGGAGAGGACGTCACTTTAGACTATTGAGATGAGGAGAGGAAGCTACTAGACTATTGAGATGCAGCCCATGTTATCTGAACCATGGGAGATGTGAAGCAGGGAGCTTTCAGGTTCATTCAGGGTTAGCAGACACGGCAGGCAGACGGTGAAGTGAGGGCAAAGCAAGTGCGCTTCAGTCAGTCACTCATCTGATTCCCTCCCTTATGACGGCTACCATTTTAAGCATCCCCCACTGAAGAGCTGTGTTAATCCCCCACTGAAGAGCCTGTTAATCCCCACTGAAGAGCTGTTAATCCCCCACTGAAGAGCCTGTTAATCCCCCACTGAAGAGCCTGTTAATCCCCCACTGAAGAGCCTGTTAATCCCCCACTGAAGAGCCTGTTAATCCCCCCACTGAAGAGCCTGTTAATCCCCCACTGAAGAGCCTGTTAATCCCCCACTGAAGAGCCTGTTAATCCCCCCACTGAAGAGCCTGTTAATCCCCCACTGAAGAGCCTGTTAATCCCCCCACTGAAGAGCCTGTTAATCCCCCACTGAAGAGCCTGTTAATCCCCCACTGAAGAGCCTGTTAATCCCCCACTGAAGAGCCTGTTAATCCCCCACTGAAGAGCTGTGTTAATCCTGACTGAGTCTGTCACTAAAATGAAGACTGGAACTTCATTACTGACTGGTTCCATCTTTAATTTATAACAGTCTGAAGAGTTTATTTACCCCTCAGGCACTGTTTAGTTACTGACTGGTTCCATCTTTAATTTATAACAGTCTGAAGAGTTTATTTACCCTCAGGCACTGTTTAGTTACTGACTGGTTCCATCTTTAATTTATAACAGCCTGAAGAGTTTATTTACCCTCAGGCACTGTTTAGTTACTGACTGGTTCCATCTTTTAATTTATAACAGCCTGAAGAGTTTATTTACCCCTCAGGCACTGTTTAGTTACTGACTGGTTCCATCTTTAATTTATAACAGCCTGAAGAGTTTATTTACCCCTCAGGCACTGTTTAGTTACTGACTGGTTCCATCTTTAATTTATAACAGTCTGAAGAGTTTATTTACCCCTCAGGCACTGTTTAGTTACTGACTGGTTCCATCTTTAATTTATAACAGCCTGAAGAGTTTATTTACCCCTCAGGCACTGTTTAGTTACTGACTGGTTCCATCTTTAATTTATAACAGCCTGAAGAGTTTATTTACCCCTCAGGCACTGTTTAGTTACTGACTGGTTCCATCTTTAATTTATAACAGCCTGAAGAGTTTATTTACCCCTCAGTCAACGTTTGCATGTCAAAGTTAAACATTTTGTTAAAGTTTAAAGCTACAGTCCGCGCTTGGGAAAACATCAAAGTAGGGTCCTGTTTACTTGTGTAGGCCCACATTATGAGGGAGCAAACAACCTTTTTTCTTGAGGCATAGTTTTAATGTCTGTTGCTCAACTTTATTTTGGTCAAGTCCATTTTCTACTCGGAAGAGAACTCACAGATGGTCTCTAAAGGTTTTCAGAGAAATACAGCAACTGCAGTCTTTTCCTTTTAAAGGGATAGTTCAACCAACTGTTTACCCAACTGTGAACTATCCCTTTAACCTAATGGTGGTCTTTCTATACTTAGCACAGATAGTCTGTAGATGTAACTAGCTGGTATCTTTTCCCCTCAGATGGTCTGTAGATGTAACTAGCTGGTATCTTTTCCCCTCAGATAGTCTGTAGCTGTAACTAGCTGGGGTCTGTTCCCCTCAGATAGTCTGTAGATGTAACTAGCTGGTGTCAGATGGTCTGTAGATGTAACTAGCTGGTGTCTGTTCCCCTCAGATGGTCTGTAGATGTAACTAGCTGGTGTCTGTTCCCCTCAGATGGTCTGTAGATGTAACTAGCTGGTATCTTTTCCCCACAGATAGTCTGTAGATGTAACTAGCTGGTATCTTTTCCCCACAGATGGTCTGTAGATGTAACTAGCTGGTATCTTTTCCCCTCAGATGGTCTGTAGATGTAACTAGCGGGTGTCTTCCCATCATCCCTAGCAAACACAGCTGATTCAACTAATTGCATTCTAAACTGAAGATCATGATTAGTTGATTATTGGAGTCAGGTGTGTTAGCTGGGACCAAAGTGTGACACCGATCAGGCCCCCGAGGACTGGAGTTGCCCATCCCTGGGCTAGAAGACGGTTTTGAAGAATGTTTTACTTGCAATGATTTGACCTACTTTGGTTGAATGCACTGACTGTAAGTTGCTCTGCATAAGCTAAATTACAAAAATGTAACTGTCACCTCCTCATTCCAGGGCGCCCTCCTCTGAGCTGTCTGCTCTGATTGAGAAGCTGCAGAAGAATGCTGACAAGGTGGAGAAGCTCATCTATGAGACGGAGCAGAACCTCAACAAGGTACAGAACCGCAAAGAACCGCATCACACAGAACCTCATAGAACCGCTTAGAACATCATAAAACCACACAGAACTGGATAGGATCTCAAAGATCATCATATAACATTGTAGAACCTCATTGAACTGCATAGAACCTCAGAACTACATAGAACCTCATGCAACATCATAGAATGTCACAGAACCTTCTGATAGGGTCATACCTTTATAATGCAACAACAACATCATATTGATGAGTCTGGCAGACTGTTTGCATCCTCCTAATTGGCTCTGTGTGGCTCTCGATGTCTTTGACAACATCATATGATAACCTTTGACTGCTCTGTGTTGTATCAGGATGTGAGTAAGATCAACGAGGGCAAGCAGCCTCTGTACCAGGACGACACCAACAAGCGCATCCTGAACTCTCTGGAGCTGCTGCAAGGCCTGGATGAGGATGCTGTCGACGCAAAACGCCTGCAGCACCCCCAGGCTGAGATGATCGAACAGGAGTGAGTTATATTATATAGCAGATATACACTATACTAGATATACCTACTGTACCTGCAGCACCGCCAGGCTGAGATGATAGAGCAGGAGTTATAGTAGATATATACCTACTGTACCTGCAGCACCGCCAGGCTGAGATGATAGAGCAGGAGTTATATTATATAGTAGATATGTACCTGCAGCACCGCCAGGCTGAGATGATAGAGCAGGAGTTATATTATATAGTAGATATGTACCTGCAGCACCGCCAGGCTGAGATGATAGAGCAGGAGTTATATTATATAGTAGATATGTACCTGCAGCACCGCCAGGCTGAGATGATAGAGCAGGAGTTATATTATATAGTAGATATGTACCTGCAGCACCGCCAGGCTGAGATGATAGAGCAGGAGTAAGTCTTAATAAGCTAATACACTAGATATTATACCCTCTTCAACTCAACCCTGATCTCCACTCACTCACTCCACTGTTGAGTTCTAACTAACCCTGTGTTCTAACCCTGTGTTCTAACCCTGTGTTCTAACCCTGTGTTCTAACCCTGTGTTCTAACCCTGTGTTCTAACCCTGTGTTCTCTCCTCCAGTATGAAGCAGCTGAGAGAGAGACTGAGGAAGCTGAGAGAGGACCATGACCGCATCTACCACCTGACCCGCTCTGAGGGCCTGCCGAGCGTCAACTGGGGCAAGATCATAGACGAGAAACAGGTGAGGGGAACACGTACACACACAGGCTTGGATATGTGTACACACAGTTTACACACACTTTTACGCAGACAATAACACAAACGGAATCTCTTTCTTCCGACCAGGTCAACCTGAAGAACAAAGGTTTTGGTCAGGACCTGCCGACCATAGAGAATGAGGTGGAGGAACACAACATCTTTCACAGTGAGGTGGAGGCCCTGGCCCCTCACATCTCAGCCAGCGACAACAAGGTAGGACTAACAACCAGCTTAGAAACTAACTGATACATGACAGATTTATATTCACTCATTTAGTAGTCTATTATCCAGTAAGATAATCATCGCTTTATTTGTAGTACACATATCTGACAACGACAACAACCGCTCAAAAAGTTACATTTATGATTTTTTTAAAAACAGGTATAAATTGTACTAAATGATTGTCAACAATGACCCATTCCTCACAAAACAAACCTTCATACATCACATTAAAATGTAGTTATTTAGTCGAGTTTCTTATCCAGAGGGACTTCCAATAACGTAGTTAAAATAACCAGGCGTCTCAGACAGCGACAACAAGGTAGGACTAACAGCCACTCAGGTCAACTCTGGCCCACTTCAGTTAGAAACTGTTGCATTTGAAAAAAACTAAGACTGTTTTTACGTTTGAGGTTTCGCATAAATACCTGCGTATATACATACAGTGTTACAGAAGTGTAAAGACACAAATCTAGAATAATTTCTGACTTCTCCATACCATTTCCAGTCATTCAATGCGCATAATGTCGCATAGACATGACGTATGTTAGTGAGGATTTTTGTTTCCCCAGTCAAGCTCAGTTTCATTTAATATGCCTGAAAGGAGGGAGTGCACACGGAAAGTTCCATGCAGTAATATTCTCTCTCTAGTTCTCTCAATTTAAGGGCTTTATTGGCATGGGAAACATATGTTAACATTGCCAAAGCAAGTGAAATAGATAATAAACAAAAGTGAAATAAACAATTTAAAAAATAACGGTAAACATTACACTCTCTCTCGCTCTCGCTCTGTGTGTCTCTCTCTCTCTCTGTGTGTGTCTCTCTCTCTCTCTCTCTCTCTCTCTCTGTCTCTCTCTCTGTCTCTCTCTCTGTCTCTCTCTGTCTCTGTGTCTCTCTCTCTCTCTCTCTCTCTCTCTCTCTCTCTAGGACAATGCCAGTGGCCTCCAGCTGAATTACAACAAGCTCCTGGTAAGATTGACTTTATCTGAAGCATGGACTCAGGGAGAGCTTGAGGAGTGTATATGCATGTATAGTACGTCTATGTGCGTTCAGTATGTCTACATCAGTGTCTGTGTGTACAAAGTGTTGATGTTTTATCCACCTACAACTTGGCTCCCCCCCTCCTTCCCTTCCTTTGGCCAGAGTGTGTGTGGTCAGTAGTGATGAATGTGTGTTTCATTCACCATCACCCTTTCCCCCTCTGCTTCCCCTAACCCATAATATTTGTACCAGTGTGGGATGCCTGCCCAGTTCCAGTGTGTAGGTCTCTATAGTAACTATCTATCCTGTCCCTCCCCAGGCCAGTTCCGGTGTGTAGGTCTCTATAGTAACTATCTATCCTGTCCCTCCCCAGGCCAGTTCCAGTGTGTAGGTCTCTATAGTAACTATCTATCCTGTCCCTCCCCAGGCCAGTTCCAGTGCTCGACAGCGCCACCTGCTGAGCCTGCGTGACTACATGCAGCGCTGCACCAATGAGCTGTACTGGATGGACCAGCAGGCAGGGGAGAGGATCAACTATGACTGGAGCGACACCAACCTGGACTTCCCTGCTCGTCAGAGACAGTATGAGGTAGAGAGGGACACACACAAACACACACACTGTCCTTCACCTGCACTGACAGAGTAGTACATTCAGGGTGTTATTTGACACCTGATCCTACATGTTCTTTGACACCTGATCCTACATGTTCTTTGACACCTGATCCTACATGTTATGTTACACCTGATCCTACATGTTCTTTGACACCTGTTCCTACATGTTCTTTGACACCTGATCCTACATGTTATTTGACACCTGATCCTACATGTTACATGTGTTGGAACGTAAAGAGGGACTTGTATCTCTTTAAATCTCCCACCAGAACTTCATCAGTAAGTGTCTGGAGTCCAAGGAGGCCACTGTCACACAGCTGAATGACGATGGAGACAAACTCATCGCTACCAACCATCCTGGCAAGAATGTCATTGAGGTACACACACACACACACACACACATATCTCTACTTACCATCCTGGGATGAATGTTATGGAGATACACTTTACTTATCCCTTAGGATTCGCCCCAATGGTAGAATGATAACTTCCACTTTAGTCTTTTGTTTGCCTAAGTCATGCATTGATGTCAATGGGAGACTAAGGTAAAATGAGACATTATTGTTGAAGTTAGGATTCGACCCTACTGGGATTAAAATCAGCAAAATGAATAAGAATTAAACAGCAAACAGACTAATGTAACAGGCCTCTACTCCACCTCTCAGGCTCACATGGAGGCAGTGCATGCTGACTGGAAGGAATACCTGAACCTGCTCATCTGTGAGGAGAACCACCTGAAACACATGGACGAGTACCACAAGGTGATTAGCATACTGTAACACTGTAACACAATCCAACCTAACCCTAACTTTAACCCTCATACCACCTGAAACACATGGACGAGTACCCCAAGGTGATTCAGAGCAACAAGTATTCAGAAAGCATCCGTTTAAGAAATCCTGAATGTTTGAACAGGGTCATTGGATTTTGATAGGCCTGTGTACAAAGCAACAGCTTGCGAGTTACAGACTTGGCATGGCATGTGAACAAAGTTGGTTAAGGCAGAGACCGACTGCCAGCCAGTTTACCTTAGTGTAAATAAACTCTGAGCAGCTTTCAGTCATTTGTTACCGCAGTGTTTTTCCTGACTGCGTCTATTTTCTCTCCAGTTCCACAAAGAGGCCCGGGACACCCAGGATCTTCTGAAGAGACTGGAAACCGAAGTCAACCAGAAGTACAAACCAGAGTTCAAGGACATGTACCAGATTGAGAGCCTCATCAGAGACCTGGACGTGAGTGGACTTTATAACTACAATGTTTTACTATGAGTAGGCTTTCTAACTACTGTAGTTTACTGAGAGTGGGCTTTACACTACTGTAGTTTACTAAGAGTGGGCTTTACACTACTGTAGTTTACTAAGAGTGGGCTTTACACTACTGTAGTTTACTAAGAGTGGGCTTTACACTACTGTAGTTTACTGAGAGTGGGCTTTACACTACTGTAGTTTACTAAGAGTGGGCTTTACACTACTGTAGTTTACTAAGAGTGGGCTTTACACTACTGTAGTTTACTAAGAGTGGGCTTTACACTACTGTAGTTTACTGAGAGTGGGCTTTACACTACTGTAGTTTACTAAGAGTGGGCTTTACACTACTGTAGTTTACTAAGAGTGGGCTTTACACTACTGTAGTTTACTAAGAGTGGGCTTTACACTACTGTAGTTTACTAAGAGTGGGCTTTACACTATTGTAGTTTACTGAGAGTGGGCTTTACACTACTGTAGTTTACTAAGAGTGGGCTTTACACTACTGTAGTTTACTAAGAGTGGGCTTTACACTACTGTAGTTTACTAAGAGTGGGCTTTACACTACTGTAGTTTACTAAGAGTGGGCTTTACACTACTGTAGTTTACTAAGAGTGGGCTTTACACTACTGTAGTTTACTAAGAGTGGGCTTTACACTACTGTAGTTTACTAAGAGTGGGCTTTACACTACTGTAGTTTACTAAGAGTGGGCTTTACACTACTGTAGTTTACTAAGAGTGGGCTTTACACTACTGTAGTTTACTAAGAGTGGGCTTTACACTACTGTAGTTTACTAAGAGTGGGCTTTACACTACTGTAGTTTACTAAGAGTGGGCTTTACACTATTGTAGTTTACTAAGAGTGGGCTTTACACTATTGTAGTTTACTAAGAGTGGGCTTTACACTACTGTAGTTTACTAAGAGTGGGCTTTACACTACTGTAGTTTACTAAGAGTGGGCTTTACACTACTGTAGTTTACTAAGAGTGGGCTTTACACTACTGTAGTTTACTAAGAGTGGGCTTTACACTACTGTAGTTTACTAAGAGTGGGCTTTACACTATTGTAGTTTACTAAGAGTGGGCTTTACACTATTGTAGTTTACTAAGAGTGGGCTTTACACTACTGTAGTTTACTAAGAGTGGGCTTTACACTACTGTAGTTTACTAAGAGTGGGCTTTACACTACTGTAGTTTACTAAGAGTGGGCTTTACACTACTGTAGTTTACTAAGAGTGGGCTTTACACTACTGTAGTTTACTAAGAGTGGGCTTTACACTACTGTAGTTTACTAAGAGTGGGCTTTACACTACTGTAGTTTACTAAGAGTGGGCTTTACACTACTGTAGTTTACTAAGAGTGGGCTTTACACTACTGTAGTTTACTAAGAGTGGGCTTTACACTACTGTAGTTTACTAAGAGTGGGCTTTACACTACTGTAGTTTACTAAGAGTGGGCTTTACACTACTGTAGTTTACTAAGAGTGGGCTTTACACTACTGTAGTTTACTAAGAGTGGGCTTTACACTACTGTAGTTTACTAAGAGTGGGCTTTACACTATTGTAGTTTACTAAGAGTGGGCTTTACACTGCTGTAGTTTATTAAGAGTGGGCTTTACACTGCTGTAGTTTACTAAGAGTGGGCTTTACACTGCTGTAGTTTACTAAGAGTGGGCTTTACACTGCTGTAGTTTACTAAGAGTGGGCTTTACACTACTGTAGTTTACTAAGAGTGGGCTTTACACTACTGTAGTTTACTAAGAGTGGGCTTTACACTACTGTAGTTTACTAAGAGTGGGCTTTACATTACTGTAGTTTACTACAAGTATGGGGGACAGATCTGTTTCTGCTTCAGCCGAACAACGACAAAGCAGTTGGATAAAGCAGAGACAATTATTTATGGCGTACAGGTCTGTCTGCTTACCAGGCTAGTTTACAATCTCAATCAAGAAAATCTTGATTTTTACAAATGTATTAGCCTTAGTCTTAGAACTATAAATCCAAAATGCTCTTGAAAAAACCCTAACTGTGTGTGTGTGTGTGTGTGTGTGTGTGTTGTGTGTGTGTGTGTGTGTGTGTGTGTGTGTGTGTGTGTGTGTGTGTGTGCAGGACCAGGCGAAGGCCATGGACCACTTTGATGAGCGTGTGATGGCTCTGGAGAAGCGCAGCCTACAGGTTCTCCCTCTCCAGTTCCGTAGGAACACCCCTCAGAAGCTGCTCCCCGTCGAGGCGCTGTGTGAGTTCGACACTGACGAGGTAAACCTTTACACCTGGACACCCACACTACTCTACCTCACCCTGGACACCCACACTACTTTACCTCACCCTGGACACCCACACTACTTTACCTCACCCTGGACACCCACACTACTTTACCTCACCCTGGACACCCACACTACTCTACCTCACCCTGGACACCCACACTACTCTACCTCACCCTGGACACCCACACTACTCTACCTCACCCTGGACACCCACACTACTTTACCTCACCCTGGACACCCACACTACTTTACCTCACCCTGTGTGTGCCGCCCTACTCTAGATTCAGACTGATACCTTGCCAACTATCCTCCTCCACACACACGCTTCTTTGTGTCAATCATTCTACCATTTTCTCTCTTCTTTTGTCTCTTTCCCCTCTCTCCTTCTTCCCCTCTCTCCTTCTTCCCCTCTCTCCTTCTTCCCCTCTCTCCTCCTTCCCCTCTCTCCTTCCTCTCCATCTCCTCCACTCCCTCCCTTTGTCACTCTCCTTTTCTGTCTCCAGTCATTCTCTAATCCCTATGTGTGGTGTGTTTTTCTGTTATCATGACTAAGGCTGTCTGACTGCACCACATCTTTTCTCTCCTCTTTTCCTCCTTCACTCTCGCTCCTTTAATTCCACTCCCCGAAATGTGGTTTTGTGTATTTAAATCCTCTAAGAGGCCAGGCCTGTGCTCTGCATCTTATTTAAGCCTTCAGGGGATCAGCCGCGGGCTGAGGGGGTTTTAGGAGTGGATTTTGAGAGCTGGAGAGCGAGGTGTGTGTGTGTGCGCGCCGTGTCGCAGTCGAGAGAGCTCTTAAGATTTAGGAACCGGATCAGACAGTGAGGGGAAACGTGGTGTTGTGTTTAGATTTGTTTTTGTGACCTGACCGGTAAAAACTGTGAACTCTAGTTTACTAACTAGGGCATAGTGTTTCCCTGGTCAGGAAAAGCTAAGGGCCTTATCCAAAGTGGTTCAGTGAGTGAAACACTGTTGTGTTCTAGTTGTCCCATGCTGATTTAGTGAGTGAACCTCTATGCTGTGTTCTGGTTCTTCCATACCAGATCAGTCAGTGAAACTCTGTGTAATGTTGTGGTTGTCCATCCCAGGGTCAGATCAGTGATTTAAACTCTGTGTAATGTTGTGGTTGTCCATCCCAGGGTCAGATCAGTTATTTAAACTCTGTGTAATGTTGTGGTTGTCCATCCCAGGGTCAGATCAGTGATTTAAACTCTGTGTAATGTTGTGGTTGTCCATCCCAGGGTCAGATCAGTGATTTAAACTCTGTGTAATGTTGTGGTTGTCCATCCCAGGGTCAGATCCTGCGTGGAGAGAGGTACACCCTCCTGAGTAACAAGGGGCCCAATTGGGAGGTGAAGGACGCGGCCGGGCATAAACTGACCGCTCCAGGGGCCTGCTTCATGATCCCCCCCACAGACCCAGAGTCTGTCTCCATCTCCAACAAGTGAGTGTGTGTGTGTGTTATGGGGGCCGGGTGGAGAGGGGTGTGTGTATGAGTGTGGTGTGCCTGTGATTGTGTTGTTTCCCAAGACGGTATACTTGTACACTGTGTAACAGTGTCTTGTGTTTCCAGTCTGGCCACCCAGCAGAAGGCCATTAAGATGAAGGTGTCTGGCAGTAAGACCACCCTGGTCAAACGCCTGGAGGAACTGAAGAAAGACGGCACCGCTGGCTCTGGTAGGTACTGTTATGTCATGGTATGTCATGGTATGTTATGTCATGTCATGGCATGGTATGTCATGGTATGTTATGTCATGGTATGGTATGTCATGGTATGTCATGGTATGGTATGTCATGGTATGTCCCTGTCTCGACCTCTGAATGCTCGGCCACCTGACATTTACTCCTGTTGCACCCTCTGTAACAGGGGTCTCCAGCCTTTTCTAGCATGAGCGCTACTTTTTTTAAATTGAAACGTTGCGAGCTACTGATTTTTCTTTTTATAGCTTTTAAATAGTCACATTCTTCTCTTCTCCTCGACCCTGCAACTCGTCCCCGGGTCCTTGGTGTACAAGAGATGTCAATATACCTGGTAAAATAATGGTTAATAAACTGTATTCAGCATGACAGCCCCATAAAATCATATTTTGTATTTTCCCGAATTCTGTTTTCTCTGTTTTTTATTTGTCCTGGTTTTGCCTCCGTTTTGTACAAATTTCCCCTTTAATTGTGCATCTAGCGAGAGAGGAATGTGTCAACCTAGCGATGCTTCTGTTAAGCCTACTGCAGCACATGTCATGGCAGAGTTTGTAAAACAATGGCCACCCAATTCATACAAATAATCATGATATAGTTCTGTCAGCTAAGCCTACTTTGCGGTTAATATTTAATTGAGAAGGTTTTTGGGGAAAGTCTTTCTGTCTACCCACAAGGTCATCATTATCATCGCTAACTGGCTACATGGATTGTTAAACAAACACGCGCACCAGACAGACGGGGGCAATATTGCTGGAAATGTATTGACAGATATTGTGTTACGTTTGGATTTTGAAGCCAGTAGTGGCTAACCAGGGGTGGGATAATGTCAATGCGGCTTTGATTGGATGGTAGCCTGGAGCTTTATGTTTATGACAGTTTGCGATGGAACCAATGAACAGTGGTGGAAAAAGTACCCAATTGTCATACTTGAGTAAAAGTAAAGATACGTTAATAGAAAATGACTCAAGTAAAAGTGAAAGCCACCAAGTAAAATACTACTTGAGTTTTAAATATACTTAAGTATCAAAAGTAAATGTAATTGATAAAATGCACTTAAGTATCAAAGTAAATGTAATTGATAAAATGCACTTAAGTATCAAAAGTAAAAGTATAAATCATTTCAAATTCCTTATATTAAGCAAACCAGACAGCACCATTTTCTTTCTTTTATTTTTTTTACGGATAGCCAGAGGACACACTCCAACACTCAGACATAATTGACAAACAAAGTATTTGTGTTTAGTGAGTCCGCTAGATCAGAGGCTGTAGATGCCAGGGTTGTTCTCTTGATAAGTGCATGAATTGGACCATTTTCCTGTCCTGCTATGCATTCAAAATGTAACTAGTACTTTTGGGTGTCAGGGAAAATGTATGGAGTAAAAAGTACATTCTTTTCTTTAGGAATGTAGTGAAGTAAAAGTAAAAGTTGTCCAAAAAAATAAATAATTGTAAAGTACAGATACTAAAAAAAACTACTTAAGTAGTACTTGAAAGTATTTTTACTTAAGTACTTTTAGAATTACATTGCATGCTACTCATAGGTGGGATATGAGCTACTGCAGACCCTGAACTATAACCACTGTGATTATTATTTCACCCTGCTGGTCATCTATGAACGTCTCAACATCTTCAAGAACAATCTGGCCTTAATGGCCATGTACTTTTATAATCTCCACCCAGCACAGCCAGAAGGGGACTGGCCACCCCTCAGAGCCTGGTTCCTCTCTAGGTTTCTTCCTAGGTTCCTACCTTTCTAGGGAGTTTTTCCTAGCCACCGTGCTTCTACATCTGCATTGCTTGCTGTTTGGGGTTTTAGACTGGGTTTCTGTATAGCACTTTGTGACATCTGCTGATGTAAAAAGGGCTTTATAAATAAATGTGATTGATTGGTTGGTATGTCTTGTTATTTCATGGTTTTAATCACTACAACTACAGCTTAAAAAAATTAAATAAAATGGAATGATTTTGTAGGCCATTGTGAATGTGATGTTATGTTGAGTGTCTGGTTCTATATGATTGTTGTGTGTGTGTGTGTGTAGTTGTATCTGATTTTGTGTATGTTATTTTGGTGTGTGTGTGTGATTGTATGTGATGTTGTGATTGTTGTGTCTGGTTGTATATGATTGTTGTGTGTGTTATTTTGGTGTGTGATTGATTGATTGATTGTGATTTAATATTGTAGACAAGGATGAGCAGCAGTGTCGCCAGCTGATGGCCGGCCTGGACAAGGTGACCAGTGATCTGGACAAACAGGAGAAGGCCATCTACGCTCGAGTACGCCCCCCGCTGGAGCACACCAGGCCACTGCAGGACAGCGCTGACCGCCTGCAGGACATGAAGGTAGTTCAGCGTTTTTCTCTTTCTCTGCACAGAGGGTGTAGAGAGGTAGAGATGCTTTTCCTACTCTCCTCTTCTCCTGTCTGCCTCTGGCACTATTTAGACTAGAATCCTTTCGATAAAGTTTTCAAAACCATTTAATAAGTTTGACAGGTTTAATGCAGGAAGTACTATTAGTTATTTATTATAGGGCGGCAGGTAGCTTAGTGGTTAAGAGCGTTGTGCCAGTAACCGAAAGGTCGCTGGTTCTAATCCCCGAGCCGACTAGGTGATAAATCTGTCGATGTGCCCTTGAGCAAGGCACTTAACCCTAATTGCTCCTGTAAGTCGCTCTGGATAAGAGCGTCTGCTAAATGACTAAAAATGTAAATAAAATGTAGTAGTTCCAGGAAGTCTACACTGTGTTATACTTATCCCATTTTCTTCCACCAGGACATTGCGGCCGTGGTTCGTAAGATCGAGCCGGAGAAGTCGTCCAAGGTGAGGGAGGCTGAGAAGTTCCTGACCTCTAACCCTAAATGTGCCAGCGCCCCTCAGCTAAACGGCAAGGTGAACGAGGCCAACAATAAATATGACAAGATCAACCTGCTGCTCAAGTGCTCCGAGGACAAGTAAGTAGCTTTTTATTTGACTTGTTAGTAGAGATGGTAGTAGTTAGAGAAAAGGTCCTCCTTGTTACTTTATACTTTGTATGAGAGAGTTTTCCTGTTTTACTAAGATGACAAACCTGTAGGCTACTATTACACAATATTTAAACTCATTTAAGTGTCACATGAATCAAATGGAATGGAATCATATCATGTGTTTGTTTACAGGCTTCAGAATTCCAACCGCCTGGAGAACTCCCTTCAAAACGGGAAAAGTGTATTGTCCAGCTATGAGAACAAGCTGGCCAGGGAGGAAGTCGCCCCAGCAGACATCTCGTCTCTGGAGATGACACAGCGCCAACTGGCTGTAAGATGGCTGTCCTTCTATCTCTCGTTTATTCTAATCAGGATTCATATTTAGATCCTCTCCACAAAGGAAATGTATTGTATTTTTACAGTTCAGATACAAAGACAGAAGCAAATTTGCTAATGACATAGAGTAAAAATGCATGATAAACTGGAAGATCTGAGCTACATACCCATATCTCAAGTTTATCCTAGTTGGGGCAGAATTTCCCCATACACACAATTCAACCTCACTTCCTCTCCTGACAGGATATTGCATCAGAGCTGAAGACCAAGAGGTCCGCGGTGACTGAGACGGAGGCTAACCTGCGTGCGGCCAAAGGCAGCTGTGACACCATGGCAACCAAGCTGCAGGAGCACTGCCCCGACATCGAGAGGCAGGAGGGCGAGGTTCAGAAGCTGAACAAACGCTACGACAACCTCAACAGGCAGATCGACACCAGGTAAAGGGACTGACATAACTTTCAAATCAATTAAAATCTAATTGTATTGGTTGCGTACACATATTTAGCAGATGTTATCGGGGGTGTAGTGAAATGCTTGTGTTCCTAGCGCCAACAGTACACTAATAACAAATCTAAAAAATACAAATGAAAGGAATATAGAAATATTAGAACGAGCAATGTCAGACTCCGGAATATAAATATATATGTATATGATGGTGTGTATAGACATTATGGACAGTATATGGATAGAAAAGGTGTGTACAGCAGTAGGCCTTGACTAGAATACAGTAAATAGATATGAAGTGTGTAAAACAGTATGAAAACATGATTAAAGTGACGAGTCTTCAATGACTATGTACCGTACATAGGGCAGCAGTCTCTAAGGTGCTGTTGAACACTGTGGCTGCGTTCCGATTTTCTACCCTTCTCTAGAACTCAAAATTATTGGATTGGTGCAAGTATGGCTGGAGGGAGTTTCCATTTCCAACATATTTCTTACACCAGTCAATTTAATTTTAAATCCATAAGGGGAAGTGTACAAGTGCACACTTCGGGAGAAGGGTAGAGAATCGGAATGTGACCTTTGACTCTTTTTAAGAGCACAGCTCATCCACACATTATATGTGTGAGGTGAGAGGACTGATTCATCGCCCTTTACTACTGGTAAAAAAAGAAGGTTGAAGCCAAGAACAAGACTCATCGTAGCCGGTCCTGTATTGTGGTTTTACTATAATAGACGTCACTTGACGTTGTGTTGTGGAATGTTATATTCACGTTGTGGAATGTTATATTCACGTTGTGGTATGTTACATTCACGTTGTGTTGTGGGTATGTTACAGAACTCAGAGCCTGCAGAGGGCTAAGATGTCGTACAACAACTACCGCAGTGATTACGACAACCTGAACAGCTGGCTGTCCCGTGTGCCAAACTATGAGCCAACTGAGAAGGACAACCTCAGTCAGGTGGAAACCAAGCTGGTAAACCAGAAGGTAAGTGGTTGAGGATGGAATAGGGTGAAGTTGCCCCTAGACGCTGATTTCTGATTTTCCCACTAATGGTTAATGTTAGGATTGGGGAGGGGAAGGTGATTTTAGATCTGTACCTAGGGGAAACGTCACCCCGGCAAGGTTGAGGATAGTCAGGTGTTCCGAATTTTGCAACCCTGTCCTGGACTAAAAACATTTTCAGCTGAGAGGTTCCAGTCAGTTTTCTAGTTGTAATGTAAATAGTACTATTTAGATCCAAAAAATTTGACTTTTATTCTACCTCTAGTCCTCTACCTCTAATGGTCCTGTTAAGTTCTATACCTCTAGTCAAAGTCCTCTACCTCTAATGGTCCTGTTATGTTTCTATACCTCTAGTCAAAGTCCTCTACCTCTAATGGTCCTGTTATGTTCTATACCTCTAGTCAAAGTCCTCTACCTCTAATGGTCCTGTTATGTTTCTATACCTCTAGTCAAAGTCCTCTACCTCTAATGGTCCTGTTATGTTCTATACCTCTAGTCAAAGTCCTCTACCTCTAATGGTCCTGTTATGTTTCTATACCTCTAGTCAAAGTCCTCTACCTCTAATGGTCCTGTTATGTTCTATACCTCTAGTCAAAGTCCTCTACCTCTAATGGTCCTGTTATGTTTCTCGGTCTAAAATGTTGATTGCTGTGTTGTTGTTTTCACAGAACCTGCTCTCCGACATTAAAAAGAAGGAGTCTGACTTGAACAACGTATCAAAAAATGCCCAACTTTACCAGCAAGCCGTCAAGGTAGGGGAATGAACACTGATAGACACATCCATTCTGATTAATTACTGCGAGGAGAAATGTCTACAATTTGAAGTAACTCTTTCTCTCATCTCTCTTTCTTTCTTCCTCTCAATTATAGTTGATTTTACTAATTTGTCTGTGTTTGCAGGAATATGAGAATGATACTGAAAAGTTCAAGTCTATTCTGGACCTTGAAGACGGGCTGGTCCCTCAGACCTACAAGAGAAGCAGACTGGAGTCCCCTGCACTCAGGGTCAAGGAAGAGGTAAGGAAGACTGCGGCCCAAATGGCACCCGTTTCACTATTTAGTGCACTCCTTTTTGGACTCTGGTCATAAGGCCCTGGTCAAAAGTAGTGCACTAGAAGGGGAATAGGGTGCATGGGTCCTGGTCAAAAGTAGTGCACTAGATAGGGAATAGGGTGCCATTTGAGAGTCAGCCCTTGACTATAACCTTAATGCATATTACACGTTGTAATTTGATACGTTTTCAGGAAGACTTTTGAACGATATCTTCCAATGAACATTCTGGAAATGCCCCTGGTTTCATGCATTTCATAATTTCCTTGTTTACAGGAATCTGCCATTGAAGCGAAATTCACTGAAGTGAATGCAGTTAACAAGCAAAGGCTGGCGAATCTGCAGTTTGCCCAAGGCCTTATGAATCAGGTGAGATACTCCTGAATGTTCAACAATCAATGTTGCACATCTTTATATAGATCGAAAATTAATTGAAATGTCACATAGTTCTAAATAAACATCATTGCCATTACTTCTAAAAAATAACCCCAGCCTCTTCTCCCTCTCTCAGCAATCAGACGTGATCGTCTGCAACAATGTCCAGCAAGTCAAATCTGCCGCTCCCGGAGAAGAAGCCTGGAGGATCGAGAGTCAACTGAAAGACGAGATCCAGAGGAGAGAGCAGCTGGAGAAGGATCTAGAGAAAATCCAGACAGACATCTACATGTTGGAGGGCCAGAAGCCGGAGGACACCGTCGTCAAGAAGGAGATCATCAAGAAGGTTCCGGATCCTACTCTGGTCGACGAGGTCCACAATGTCCGTCAGAAGCTGTCGGACGAAACCCGGGCCACCCGGGCCATGGACAACGAGCTGGAGGCACTGAGGCTGAAGCTGCGCGGCATCGAAACAGAGATCAAAGAAGGAGCACAGCAGTACACCGTGAAGGAGGTGCTGCGTATCGAGAGGGACCGCGGCCAGGAGGAAGAGGTGAGGAGGCTCAGGGAGGAGCTGGAGGAGCTGAGGAGGAAGAAGACCATCAAGGACAATGAGGTGGTCCAGATCACGAAGCAGGTGACGCTCCTGGCGCAGCAGAAGTCCAAGGAGCAGGAGGTGATCACAGAGGAGGAGGTGATTAAAGTGCAGAACGACCCGCAGCTGGAGAGCGAGTACCGCATCCTCCTGGACAGGAAGCAGAAGGAGCAGGAGAACAGGAAGCAACTGGAGGACGAGCTGCGCTTCCTCCAGGACAAGCTCCGCAGGCTGGAGAAGGAGAAGTCCATGGCCGAGGAGAAGATCTCCATCAAGGAGGTGCTGAAGGTGGAGAAGGATATCGCCTTCGAGAGGGAGGTAGAGAACCTCAGGAGGCAGCACGAGGATGAGAAGGCCAAGCACCGGTCTTCCCAAAGGGAGCGCGCCGACCTCCAGAGGAAGATCTCCAGCCTGGAGGAGGAAAAGTCAAGGGTCATAGTTCAGGAGAAGGTGAGGGAGATCGTCAGGCCCGACCCCAAGGCTGAGGCTGAAGTGGCCAACCTGCGCATGGAACTGGTAGAGCACCAGAGGAGGTACAGAGACGCCGACCAGCAGCTGAAGTCCCACCAGGACGAGCTGAAGATGCTGAGAAACAGAGGTCCACAGATCGAGGTCAAGGAGATCATCAAGGAAGTCATCAAGTACAAGACGGACCCGCAGACCGAGAGGGAGCTGGAGAAGCTCCGCAACGAGATTGTGGACAAGACGCACCAGACGGAGAAGTCAGAGATGGAGATCAGGCAGCTGAGGGACGAGATTCAGCGGTGGAAGGACACCAAGCCCCAGGTGCAAATTAAAGAGGTGGTTAACGAGGTGCTGGAGTACAAAGAAAACCCCAAGACCAAGGAGGAGATTGAAATACTGAAGAGGAAGCTGGCGGACGAGCAGAAGAAACGCCTGGACCTGGAGAGGGAGCGATCAGCTAATGAGGAGAAGATCCGGCTAAGGAAGATCGACCTGTCCCAGGTCAGGGAGAAGTTGGTCCAGCAGGAGGTGGTTAAGATGGAGGAGGACCCATTACTGAGGTCAGAGTGCAACACCTTCACGCAGAACATCAACAATGAACAGAGGCAGAGGGAGACCCTGAAAGTGGAGCTCTACCAACTTCAGAGGCAGAAGGCCGACCTGGACGCACAGCTGGAGGAGCTGGAGCGAGAACGTCGGGCTAGGCGCGATGCAGAGCTGGAGATCCAGAGGCTGAGGGTCAGGCTGAATGAGATGGAGGTCATGGACAAGGAGAACAGGGAGAGGGTCACAGTGAAACAGATGGTGGTTCTCCAGCAGGACCCCCAGCAAGAGAAAGAGCACTCCATCCTCAAGCTGCAGGTGGAGGAGGAGAGACACAAGCGTACCCTGCTGGAGAAGGAGCTGAATGTCCTGCTCCAGCAGCAGGTCACCCTGGAGAGGATTGAGGTGAAGGAGAAGGTGGTGCGCACCGAGACCATCCAGGTGGAGAAGGACCCTGAGGCCGAGATGGAGATCGAGAAGATGACGAGGACGCTGGACCAGGAGAAGAGGAGGAGGCTGGAGCTGGACCAGGAGCTGGGCAGCCTCAAGTCCCGCCTGTCCGACATGGAGTTTACCAACACCAAGTCGTCCAAGGAGCTGGACTACATCCGCGACGAGAGCAGCCGCCTCCAGCAGGAGAACCAGAGGCTACAGAACGACATCCGCAGGCTGCAGTCCGAGATCCAGATCACCTCCACGGAGACCCGGAGCATCTCCAACTCGGCCCCCATGGAGAACGGGAAGAACCTGGAGCTGAGGCTGGACTCGCTGCAGGGGGAGCTGGCCGAACTGAGGGCCATCACCAGGCAGAAGGATGAGGAGATCGAGAAGCTGCAGAAGGGCCTGGCGGCGATCCAGATCAAGAGGGAGCAGAGGGAGAGTCACCTGAGGAGATCCATCGTGGTCATCGACCCCGACTCGGGCAAGGAGATGCGGCCGGAGGAGGCCTACAAGCTGGGACTGATTGACTGGAAGATGTTTGTGAACCTCCAGAGCCAGGAGTGCGACTGGGAGGAGATCAGCATCAAGGGCCCCAAGGGGGAGTCCTCTGTTCTCCACGACAGGAAGTCTGGGAAAAAGTTCTCCATTGAAGACGCCCTGAAGGCTGGGAATATCACCACCCACCAGCTGCAGCAGTACCATAACAAAGAGATCACCATACAGGAGTTCGGGGTCATGGTGTCGGGAAAGACCAAGTGAAAGAGAAACATCTGAAGAAAACTACTTTTTTAACTGTCTATTTTTCTATCCGACTACCATGAGATTGAAAATGTGTGCCATTACTTGGTTCACTACATTTTAATTCTTCCAAAATATTTTAATTTCAACGTTCTTGATCTAACATTAAACAATATGTTAGTTTATATCTCTCTCTCTAAACTCTACATTGCACTGTTATTATATTTATTTTCAAACTCATAATACACTATAAATGCACAAACTGGTGTTCTGGTTTTAAATGAGGGTTAACGTGGTGGCTGTATTTGTAGCCAACATACATTTAAATGGTTGTAGAAGGGTTTTCTGTCTGTCCCTGGAGTAAACTTGTTAAACTGCTTACACTGGGTACATGGTTAGAGGTAATACTTTAAATATCTTTATTTTGTTTTTGATGTGGAATTGAATTACATACACAAGGATATGAATGGATATTGTTAATGTCGGTCTGTGGTGTGCTACTGTAAAACTGTCTCTCAGTTGTCCTGTTTTACATGTCTTACATAAGAAATAAAACAGTAAAATGTTGAAGGGTAAACTTGTTGTGTGTTTCTTTAAAAAGTAGGCCTTTGGTATAAATTACAGTTTTAAACACCAATATAGATTTACAAAGATATATATATTGCTTGTAGATAAGCAAGATAAATCATCCTTTAGGCCTATGTTCCACAGACGAAGCTCTTATCTATTGGAAGAAATAACTGTACAGCTTTTCTGAAAAACCACCAGATTCCTGCTGAGCTCAAGGACAGATCTGATCAACGAAGCAATCAGTTAGACAAATCGCTGAAGATAGAGGGTGTGTTTGTAATGGTGAACGAACAGTCCTCCCACCAACCAAACCAGCCAAAACCATCCACGGCTTTCTCCCATAGCCTTCAGTAGGCTACATGAAGGTCATCATTACCCATATAAAACAAATACTATATTATACCACAGTCTAAATACTGTAGTGTTACTATATTTATATACTATAGTATTCACTGTAGTGTTTTTGTAGACATGCCTGTAGTATTTACTGTAGTGTTTTTGAGGACACGACTAGTATTTACTGATGTGTTTTTGCGGACATAACTAAGTTTTTGCGGTGCAGACTAGTGCTGAAATGGCACAACTACCAGATTACACCAGTTACTGTTTAATGAGGGGACCACCTCAATCAGAACATAAGACACCACCAGTTACTGTTTAATGAGGGGAATACCTCAACCAAAACATAAGACCCAGGTTGGTGACATGCCACCTATTGAGTTGTATCAACAGTTCGGAGCAATGCAATGGCCCAGACAACACCTTAGCAAAAATATACCCATTTTATTACAACTGTCACATCTAAACATTAGACTGGTTCTAGGTCCATGTAAGAGAAACAGTACAGGATCAGATATGAAGAACAAGCTAGGTTTATTAAAGCTTAGAGGATTAGGTTTGCTTGTTTGACACAGATAATACACGTTAGCAAGAGTACTCCAAAATCACTTCTTAGATCTGTTACTTCCACTAGCTTCCTGAAATACAACACAGAGATTCAGCTGACCAAGTTCACAGGATGACCAAAAAGAGTGGGAGACCATACTGTTCAGATGGTAGAAAAGAAAGAACAGATTATGTACACAATAGATATTTCAGAAATACAATTCACTTTACTTAAAGGAGGGCTACTGTACCTCAAACCAGCAAAGCCTCTCCAGACAAACCAACTGAAAACCAAAAAAATGACATTATTGCAGAGGATGAATGGACATCTTGAATATTGTCACACATGAATAAACTCATAATGGTCAAACTCAGCACACACCATTCAGATCAATCGACCCGTGGTAAGTACTATTAGTATTATATTGTAAACTGTAGTATTTTTTTAATTTTTTTATGTGGGTGTACAAGCCATTCACCCTGGACATATGTCCCAAATGGCACCCTATTCCCTACATAGTGCACTACTTTTAACCAGAGTCCATAGGGGGTTGGTCTAAAGTAGTGCACTATGTAGGGAATAGGGTGCCATTTGGGATAACACCTCTGACACAGTGGACTAGACAGACTGTCCCGATGGGGCTTATGATAGGAAATACACAAAAATATAATTAGAACAATTAATCCTGGGATTTTGATGAAATGACCAAAATCCGGTCTAGACAGACAATGTAATCTTGTGTTATGTAAGAAAAACTATTCACCAATCCATGCAAAATGGGTGTATCTCAAAATGGCAACCTATCCCTTATATAATGCATTACTTTTGACCAGATCCTTATGGCCCCTTGTCTAAAGTATACACTATATGGATTAGGGTGCCATTTGGGACGCAAACCCAGACCTAAGAGATGTCTTATCCAGATCCCTCCCGCCTTTTCTAAATGAATAGAAATACCTTACGGCATCTGACTGAAATTTAGTGTCTGTGTTTATTGCAGTATCAGAATAATGTTGTGAGGAAATGATTTCGCCACTAGGAGGATTTCTATTTTCAAGTCTGCTTTTATGAATAAAACCTTGATTGAAATGTTCCACTTGTTCCATGGTCAGATGTCATTCAGGGAAGACAAAGGACTTTAGTAGGTGTCTGATTGATAAAACACTCATTAGGATAATGATGTAATATGCATTGTTTTGGTTTAACTAGATTAGTAAGAAGTAGGCTAATTGTAACACAGGTGATTTACAGTCAAATATGAATAACTGTAGCTGACTTTATACCACTGTATTGTAGGCCCTATTGTGAGGTGAGGGTTTCCAATAAAGAGCTAAACTCACCTTTTTGTAGTCCCTATTGTGAGCGATCAGACTAATAAAAACACTGTTTCTTCAGTGGCACATCGGGGAAAGGTTAAATAGACACGCTATGAAAAGGTTAATTAGGGCGACATGTTACACACCAAACATAAAAACCTATCCTTTATAAAGACTTCTAGAAACAGATTTAGCATTACATAGGTCTACAGACAAAAGGGGTTGTCTGGGTCTGTGAATATTACCTTCATCTCATCCATTCATGTTGGGAATGTTATTTTATTTGTCACATGCGCCGAATACAACAGGTGTAGACTTTACTGTCAAATGCTTACTTACAAACCCTTTCCCAACAATGCAGAGTTAAAAAGTACCAAAAAATGGCAAAATAAATAAAGGAAATAGTAACACAATAAAATATCAGTAACGAGGCTATATACGAAGAATACCGGTACCGAGTCAATGTGCAGGGGTACCAGGTAGTTGAGGTAATTGAGATAATATGTACATGTAGGTAGGGGTAAAAGTGACTAGGCAATCGGAATAGATAATAAACAGAGTAGCAGCAGCAGATGTGATGTGTGAAAGTGTGTCTATGCATTTGTGTGTGTGTGTGTGTGTTTGTGTTGGAGTCAGTGTAGTATGTGTGAGTGTGTGGGTAGAGTCCAGTGAGTGTGCATAGAGCCAGTGCGCTGAGAATCTGTGCAAAAAAAAGGGAGTCAATGCAAATTCTCCAGGTAGCCATTTGATTAACTGTTCAGCAGTCTTATTGCTTGGGGGTAGAAGCTGTTCAGGAGCCTTTTGGTCCCAGACTTGGTGCTCCAGTACCGCTTGCCGTGCGGTCGCAGAGAGAACAGTCTATGACTTGGATAGTTGGAGTCTGACCATTTTAAGGGCCTTCCTCTGACACCGCCTGGTATAGAGGTCCTGGATGGCAGGGAGCTCGGCCCCAGTGATGTACTGGGCCGTATGCACTACTCGCTGTAGCTCCTTGCGGTCAGATGCCAGGCAGTTGCCATACCAGGCGGTGATGCAGCCAGTCAAGATGCTCTCAATGGTGCAGCTGTAGAACTTATTGAGGATCTGAGGCCCCATGCCAAATATTTTCAGCCTCCTGAGGGGGAAGAGGCGTTGTTGTGCCCTCTTCACGACCACCGTCGTGTCGTCAGAAAACGTAATGATGGTGTTGGAGTCGCATAAAAAAGAATAATGTATGCACTAACTGTAAGTTGCTCTGGATAAGAGCGTCTGCTAAATGACGTAAATGTAAATGTAAATGTATGCAGCCACGCAGTCATGGGTGAACAGGGAGTAAAGGAGGGGACTAAGCACACACCCATGTGGGGCCCCCTTGCTGAGGGTCAGCGTGGTGGATTTGTTGTTGCCTACCCTCACCACTTGGAGGGCGGCCCGTTAGTAAGTCCAGGATCCAGTTGCAGAGGGAGGTGTAATTTAGACAGGTTACCTTGGCGTTCTTGGGCACAGGGACTATGGTGGTCTGCTTGAAACATGAAGGTATTACAGACTGGGTCAGAGAGAGGTTGAAAAAGTCAGTGAATAAACTTGCCAGCTGGTCAGCACATGCTCTGAGTAAGCGTCCTGGTAATCCATCTGGCCCTGCGGCTGTGTGAATATTAACCTGTTTAATAATAATAATAAATAATATGCCATTTAGCAGACGCTTTTATCCAAAGCGACTTACAGTCATGCGTGCATACATTTTTTTGTGTATGGGTGGTCCTGAGGATCAAACCCACTACCTTGGCGTTACAAGCGCCGTGCTCTACCAGCTGAGCTACAGAGGACCACGTTTAAAGGTCTTACTCACATCGGCTACGGAGAGCGTGATCACACAGTCGTCTGGAACAGCTGGGGCTCTCATGCATGGTTCAGTGTCCTTGTTCAGCCGACTGAGAAACATATAATATTACAGTTCTTCAGCTCATATTGATAGGATAATGTTGAACGGAGCTCGTCCAGTTTATTCTCCAATAATTGCATGTTCGCCAATAGAACAGAGGGTAGAGGCCATTTATCCACTCGCTGACGTAGTCTCGTCAGGTATCCTGCACGCCAGCCTCTATAACGCCGCTCCTTCCTTTTTCGAGTGTCGGGGATTTGGGCCTGGTACGGGAAGAGCAGTATGTCATTCGCCGCTGACTCATTGAAGTAGAAATCCAAATTGAAGTTAGTGATCGCTGTTTTGATGTCCAGAAGCTCTTTTAAGTCATAGAAAACGATGGCGGAAATATTACGTACAAAAAAAGTTAAGATCAGCACTAAAAAACTAAACTATTGGTCAGGAGCCTGTAAGACGGCTGCTATTCCCTTCAGCGCCATTATGAATTTATCCTGATGCTGTTGCTGTGTAAATAAACGAACACTGATACAGATAAACAAACAAACCTCTTCAGTACACTCAACCACGCTCACCTTTTATTCTCAAACAGAGAGACTTCATGGTCCCCAAAATGGTTGCACATGACACAAAGCAAACCCTACAGTGGACCGTCAAGACAAAGCTCTCATCCAGACAGGGGGGATTTTATACCTGTTACATGTGCTCACCCATTGAGATAAGGGCAGTGCACCACCCACCCCCATTACAGTTGTTGAGGGGCATACCCATTGAGATGTAATAGTGCACCACCCCACCCCCTAGTTACACATGAGGGCACATAAGAGAAACTGAATCTATAGTCTAGATGAATGAAAGTATCTGATTGAAACTGCCCTCTACTCTTTTCTAGGGATACAGTATACAATTTAGACTGTTTGGGGGTTTGGGTCGTCACTAGTTACCACAGGCACAAAGTCATAATTTTACATTTACATTTTAGTCATTTAGCAGACGCTCTTAACCAGAGCGACTTACAGGAGCAATTAGGGTCAATAATAATGGCTAAACCGCTAAACTGATTGTCTTAAAATCTTATTTTAGACGTAACCTTAACCCTACTGCTCTACTAACTGGATGTCTAACCATAACCTTAAAATAAGACCAAATCTCATTTTTGTTTTCATGATTGTTTATGATGTAGCCATTGTTTGCTTTGTGTCTGTGGTAACTACGAACAACCGGGGATTTGGGCAGACAGTATGAAGATAGGCTAGAACTGAAATCCCCGATCACGCTTTTAGGCTATGTCATGGCGACATTGGCTAGCAAAGCTCATGCGTAGAAATACGTCATCGGGACTACGGTTTAGCGCCGAACTGCGCATGTACATGCAGTCAAAGGCACTCCTTCGATATAAAGTAGTTTTTTACGAAAATTAAAACATGTCAGTTTGTCACTTTCACGCGGTTGGAGTAATACCATGTTCAACTACTGAAGACATTGACTCCAATCTAGGTTGTGCCTTTATATTTTGATAACATTAACAACTAAGGAAGATTTTTTCACTTCTCTCATTGACTTCTCATACCCCAAACCACGGCCTTGTCTGTTCGTTCTTTTTCGCAAGCGTTCCCGGAAGTCTTGCGATTTTGTGCCTCTGGGTTTAGAAGCTCTGTGGGTTGGGGTTGGTGACGCATATTATTTCTGGTGGGTGTGTTCTTTCACGGTATTCAGTGCGACGTTTCAGTAAAGTTCTAAGATGGCGACGGTGCATCTGAGAATCGGGGACCTGGTTTGGTGAGATATGCATTTTAACTTAGTTAAATCGTCTTATTCCATTGTGTACATTGAATCCGTGTCGGATTAACGGAATTCGCGTATTTTCGTTACATTAGATGAGGTATGTGTGACAAGATTCGTTTACTAACGGTAGTTGTCGATCGAACTCAAAACAAATACTGCCTGCCTAGCCCGAGTCAGCATAGCCATTAGCTAGCTAGTAAACTACTTAGCCTTGCCGCACCCAGAGAAGTGAAACCGGACGCAACTGTATGTAAATATATTGCTCAATCCATATACTAGCTATCTCTATACACTGGTTCGTTTAGGTATCTCCACATGTTTACTGATGCCAGTTGAAAAGTGTGTACTGTGATGTTCGAGAAACAACATCAATCTGAAGTTTAACTAGCTAACTAAATATTCTGCTGGTGACTGCCCCGGGATTTTCTTGTTCGATGCAAATATTTACTGCGACAACGAATTTAAACGTTATCTTGATAATTCAACGTTTAATCATCAATCAAATGACAATGTTCTTGTTTTAGGGGAAAGCTCGGGCGCTATCCTCCGTGGCCAGGCAAGGTAAGATCTGTCGAATTATAGCTAGCGAAATCTGAACACCCCATGGTCGTTTTGACTTCGAATTGTATTGGAGGCTAAAGTGTAAAGGATATTGTGATTCACTTTCTTTGGCTTTCCAGGTCGTCAGTCCTCCAAAGGACCTGAAAAAGCCAAGGGGCAAAAAATGCCATTTTGTCAAATTCTTTGGAACTGAAGACCAGTAAGTAAACAAACAACCTACTACAGGATCTATCACTTATCACTAATATACATATCTAGCTTGTTTCCATCACTTATATGTGTGTGCGTGCAGTGCCTGGATAAAGGTGGAGCAGCTGAAGCCATACCACCCCCACAAAGAGGAGATGATCAAGATCAATAAGGGCAAACGTTTCCAACAAGCTGTGGACGCGGTGGAAGACTTCCTGAAGAAGAAAGAGAAACAGGGGGGGAAAGAACAGGTGAGGTAGTTGAAGACGGGCAGAAAGTAGCCAGAAAATACATTTTTTTGGGACAGTTTTCTTCCATTTCGTACCAAGTGAACATGATTGTGTTAGTCCCAAAAACAGGGGTAAAGAACAGGTGAGGAGGGTATAATGCTGTAGATAACAGGAGATATAGCCTGGATAATCCAGACACAAGGAAGAGAACAGCTGAAGGTGTAACAGATGGGGATTTACATTTTAGTCCTTTAGAAGACGCTCTTATCCAGAGCGACTTACAGGAGCAGTTAGGGTTAAGTGCCTTGCTCAAGGGCACATGGACAGATTTTTCACCTAGTTGGCTCTGGGATTCGAGACCAGTGACCTTTCCGTTACTTGCCCAACGCTCCTAACCGCTAAGCTAACCGCCGCCTGCCGTAACCTCACTCCTCCTCAGCCTGAAATGTCTCCACTTGCGTTGCTGAATTGCTAGCTTTTCTGCGACATTTTTACATTTTAGTCATTTTAGCAGACGCTCTTATCCAGAGCGACTTACAGTTAGTGAGTGCATACATTATTCATGCTGTGACGCAACTGGAAAGACCGTTTCAGGAGGGCGGTTCCGTGAGTTTGCGAGGCAAATGTCCAGGGTTCTAGTCTCTGTGTAAGCTGGAGCGGGAGGAAGTGGTATGGCTAAGCGATGTGATGTCTGTCACATTGCCACCAGACAGATGGGATTTGTCCAACCATCAGAGAATTGACCTCGGGTCACCACTCTTAACTGTTCATCTAAATGAGTTCAACAACAGTTGGACTATGTCACTATCATACTGAAGTGGAGAACTAGGGATACCCAAGTCCAGTATGGTTGGTTGGTTGCCAGGTTGGAATTTCAGTATAACGGATGTAAATAGTACAGTGAGGGGAAAATAGTATTTGATCCCCTGCTGATTTTGTACGTTTGCCTACTGACAAAAAAATGATCAGTCTATAATTTTAATGGTAGGTTTATTTGAACAATGAGAGACAGAATAACAACAACAAATATCCAGAAAAAAGCATGTCAAAAATGTTATAAATTGATTTGCATTTTAATGAGGGAAATAAGTATTTGACCCCCTCTCAATCAGAAAGATTTCTGGCTCCCAGGTGTCTTTTATACAGGTAACGAGCTGAGATTAGGAGCACACTCTTAAAGGGAGTGCTCCTAATCTCAGTTTGTTACCGGTATAAAAGACACCTGTCCACAGAAGCAATCAATCAATCAGATTCCAAACTCTCCACCATGGCCAAGACCAAAGAGCTCTCCAAGGAGGTCAGGGACAAGATTGTAGACCTACACAAGGCTGGAATGGGCTACAAGACCATCGCCAAGCAGCTTGGTGAGAAGGTGACAACAGTTGGTGCGATTATTCGCAAATGAAAGAAACACAAAAGAACTGTCAATCTCCCTCGGCTTGGGGCTCCATGCAAGATCTCACCTCGTGGAGTTGCAATGATCATGAGTACGGTGAGGAATCAGCCCAGAACTACACGGGAGGTTCTTGTCAATGATCTCAAGGCAGCTGGGACCATAGTCACCAAGAAAACAATTGGTAACACACTACGCCGTAAAGGACTGAAGTTTGCCAATGAACATCTGAATGATTCAGAGGAGAACTGGGTGAAAGTGTTGTGGTCAGATGAGACCAAAATCAAGCTCTTTGGCATCAACTCAACTTGCTGTGTTTGGAGGAGGAGGAATGCTGCCTATGACCCCAAGAACACCATCCCCACTGTCAAACATGGAGGTGGAAACATTATGCTTTGGGGGTGTTTTTCTGCTAAGGGGACAGGACAACTTCGCCGCATCAAAGGGACGATGGACGGGGCCGTGTACCGTCAAATCTTGGGTGAGAACCTCCTTCCCTCAGCCAGGGCATTGAAAATGGGTCATGGATGGGTATTCGAGCATGACAATGACCCAAAACACACGGCCAAGGCAACAAAGGAGTGGCTCAAGAAGAAGCACATTAAGGTCCTGGAGTGGCCTAGCCAGTCTCCAGACCTTAATCCCATAGAAAATCTGTGGAGGAAGCTGAAGGTTTGAGTTGCCAAACATCAGCCTCAACCTTAATGACTTGGAGAAGATCTGCAAAGAGGAGTGGGACAAAATCCCTCCTGAGATGTATGCAAACCTGGTGGCCAACTACAAGAAACGTCTGACCTCTGTGATTGCCAACAAGGGTTTTGCCACCAAGTACTAAGTCATGTTTTGCAGAGGGGTCAAATACTTATTTCCCTCATTAAAATGCAAATCAATTTATACACATTTTTTGTGTTTTTCTGGATTTTGTTGTTGTTATTCTGTCTCTCACTGTTCAAATAAACCTACCATTAAAATTATAGACTGATCATGTCTTTGTCAGACAAAATCAGCAGGGGATCAAATACTTTTTTCCCTCACTGTATGTAGAAGGACTTGCCTTGTCTATACATTCATAGATTAGGCCAGGGCTCTCCAGCCCTGTTCCTGGAGAGCTACCCTCCTGTAGGTTTTCACTCCAACCCTGTTCCTGGAGAGCTACCCTCCTGTAGGTTTTCACTCCAACCCTGTTCATGGAGAGCTACCCTCCTGTAGGTTTTCACTCCAACCCTGTTCATGGAGAGCTACCCTCCTGTAGGTTTACACTCCAACCCTGTTCCTGGAGGGAGACCCTCCTGTAGGTTTACACTCCAACCCTGTTCCTGGAGAGAGACCCTCCTATAGGTTTTCACTCCAACCCGAATCTAGCACATCTGATTCTAATAATTAGCTGGTTGATAAGCTGAACCAGGTTAGTTACAACTGGGGTTGGGGTGAAAATAGTTAATGTCTGTCTGTCTGTTATTCCTACAGAGCTCTGAGGGTAAAGGGGTAATGTATGTATGTTATTCCTACAGAGCTCTGAGGGTAAAGGGTTAATGTCTGTCTGTTATTCCTACAGAGCTCTGAGGGTAAAGGGGTAATGTCTGTCTGTTATTCCTACAGAGCTCTGAGGGTAAAGGGTTAATGTCTGTCTGTTATTCCTACAGAGCTCTGAGGGTAAAGGGTTAATGTCTGTCTGTTATTCCTACAGAGCTCTGAGGGTAAAGGGTTAATGTCTGTCTGTTATTCCTACAGAGCTCTGAGGGTAAAGGGGGTAATGTCTGTCTGTTATTCCTACAGAGCTCTGAGGGTAAAGGGTTAATGTCTGTCTGTTATTCCTACAGAGCTCTGAGGGTAAAGGGTTAATGTCTGTCTGTTATTCCTACAGAGCTCTGAGGGTAAAGGGGTAATGTCTGTCTGTTATTCCTACAGAGCTCTGAGGGTAAAGGGTTCATGTCTGTCTGTTATTCCTACAGAGCTCTGAGGGTAAAGGGTTAATGTCTGTCTGTTATTCCTACAGAGCTCTGAGGGTAAAGGGTTAATGTCTGTCTGTTATTCCTACAGAGCTCTGAGGGTAAAGGGGTAATGTCTGTCTGTTATTCCTACAGAGCTCTGAGGGTAAAGGGTTAATGTCTGTCTGTTATTCCTACAGAGCTCTGAGGGTAAAGGGGTTAATGTCTGTCTGTTATTCCTACAGAGCTCTGAGGGTAAAGGGGTAATGTCTGTCTGTTATTCCTACAGAGCTCTGAGGGTAAAGGGGTAATGTCTGTCTGTTATTCCTACAGAGCTCTGAGGGTAAAGGGTTAATGTCTGTCTGTTATTCCTACAGAGCTCTGAGGGTAAAGGGTTAATGTCTGTCTGTTATTCCTACAGAGCTCTGAGGGTAAAGGGGTAATGTCTGTCTGTTATTCCTACAGAGCTCTGAGGGTAAAGGGGTAATGTCTGTCTGTTATTCCTACAGAGCTCTGAGGGTAAAGGGGTAATGTCTGTCTGTTATTCCTACAGAGCTCTGAGGGTAAAGGGGTAATGTCTGTCTGTTATTCCTACAGAGCTCTGAGGGTAAAGGGGTAATGTATGTCTGTTATTCCTACAGAGCTCTGAGGGTAAAGGGGTAATGTCTGTCTGTTATTCCTACAGAGCTCTGAGGGTAAAGGGTTAATGTCTGTCTGTTATTCCTACAGAGCTCTGAGGGTAAAGGGGTAATGTCTGTCTGTTATTCCTACAGAGCTCTGAGGGTAAAGGGGTAATGTCTGTCTGTTATTCCTACAGAGCTCTGAGGGTAAAGGGGACTCTAAAGGAAAGAAGACTCCAACTAAACCCCTGAAGATCCTAGAGGAGGATGATGAAGACCTCAGTGCCCTGAAAGACCCTTCTGAGAAGGTTAGTGGACACTCAGAAGTGCACTAGAGAGTGGTGGGCATTCTGATACAGACTCTGATATCATTTAAAGGGCCAGTTGTCCAACACCTGCTGTGGCATCAGGTTACAGCTAGGTGTTGGTCCCACTCTTCTTTAGCCTCTTCAGTCCCACTGATTGGCATGAACTCACACAGAGACCACTGAAGCTCTCACTGGTAGAAAGACTGGATAACCTACTCAGGGATATCTAGTTTCTACAGTGTGACTGTGAACCCACAGCCAGGTAAATACATCTCACTAGATATAGGCTCTCTAGTCAGCCCTAGTAGGTTCTCCAGTCTGTCTCTCTCCCTGAAGGCTCTAACTGACATCTCACTCCACACTAGGGGACTGTTTCCCGGACACAGATTAAGCTTAATCATGGACAAAAAAAAACATTTTCAATGTAGATTTTCTATTGAGCTTGGTTTTTTAGTCCAGCACTAGACTTAACCTGTGTCTGGGAAATCACCTCTACATCTACAGGTTACTGTAGTCAAGCCCACTCCACATTATTATAGTGTATCTAGTCTTTAAAGTGACTGTAGTCGACGTCACACCGTTACCTGATGTATAGGTTATCTAGTCTACAGCGTGACTGAGTGAACTACCAGGGTAATGTCTCTCTCTCCCTGAAGAACATTCTTACACCCCACACTCCACAACTGTTGTTGTTTCCATAGATAAACTGAACCTACCAGGGAGACGTCAATCTCATCAACCCCACTCCCCAATATTAGGCATGTAGTGTCTACAGTCTTTAAAGTGACTTCCAGGGTAATGTGTGTGTCTCTCCCTGAAGGACCTAACTGAATCTGACCCAGAGCCGTCCAGTGTTGAGCGGCTAGGGGACCTGGGGACAACTGGACCTGTTTCAGGATTCAAATGGGAGAGCAGTGTAGGTGGAACCCTTCATACAGCCTGCCTGCCTTACCTTCAGCTCCCTTTACCTCTACACGCTACGCTACAGAACGCAGTGGGTACTGACTGACCACTGGACCTGGAGAGGATGCAGGGGTTTGTCCCAGCCCAGCACTAAGAGTTGATTAGCTTGGTTATCTGAGATCTGTATGTGTTTTTTTTAGCCTACTCCTAACTCAGAGGAATAGTTTTTTAGTCCGTGACTTCGTCTGTGTCAGGAAACTAAACCCTAAAGTTGTTTGACTTGACGTTTGACAGGCTTTGCTAAAGCACATACAAATGGGACCATTCTAATGAAGTTTTAGTGCTGGGTTGGAACAAAAGCCTGCATGCTATGGTTACTCATCCAGGACCAGGGTTGGTGACCACTGTGGTAGAGATGCTCAATCCTGAGAGGGAGTCCTCTTCAACATGAGTAGTCAGAAGGAAACAAGGCGATAAGGCGTAATGCTTTCTAGTCTAAGGCATGAGTCATTCCAACATGGCAGAAGAAAAGCTAGAATTTTAGATTGTAGCAAAATGCTTGCTTTTTCTGATTTCAAGTAAACATATGCTTTAAAAAAAATGTCTAGCAGTTTAAAGAAAGGGGTGCAAGTCATTTTTTGTAGCTTTAGCTACACAGTGACATTTGCGCGTTCCAGAAACACACATTCAGCATATGATTATAATAGATTCTTACACCATATTAAAGATGGAGTCAGCGATGAACAAAGTTAACAGCAATATCAGATGGACTTGAATCGTGAGGCTAAACTTCTCTGCTGTTTTGGGCCCTGCAGTGCAAAGCACACCCATGAGCAGATCTTTTTTCGCCAGTGAAACGTCTTGCATCACACTCATCTGCAATATCTGCCGTTCATCCTGCTGGCAACGTCATATCGCTGAGTCTTAGTTTAATATGGTTCCTGACATGTTAGAACACATTACCAGCCATTCAAAAAATATCTGATCATCTGTGCAGAGTAGACCTGTGTAGAATGTATGTTTCTGGAACAACACCTCAATGGACGGCCCAAATGGCAACCTGTTCCCTATATAGTGCACTACTTTATACCAGGGCCCATAGGACTCGGGTCAAAAGTAGTGCACTATATAGCCTAGGGAATAGAATGCAACCTCAATCAGACCAGGGAGTGTCTTGAGAGAATACTACTACTAGTTTAGCTAATACTACTACTAGTTTAGCTAATACTACTACTAGTTTAGCGAATACTACTACTAGTTTAGAGAATACTACTACTAGTTTAGAGAATACTACTACTAGTTTAGCGAATACTACTACTAGTTTAGCGAATACTAATACTACTAGTTTAGCGAATACTAATACTACTACTACACTGAACAAAAATATAAACACAACATGTAAAGTGTTGGTCCCATGTTTCATGAGCTGAAATAAGAGGGCAGAAATTTTCCATGCGCACAAAAAGCTTATTTCTGTCAAGTTTTGTGCGCAAATATGTTTACACCCCTGTTAGTGAGCACTTCTCCTTTGCCAATTTAATCAATCCACCGGAACGGTGTGGAATACACTACATGACCAAAGGTATGTGGACACCTGCTTGTCAAACATCTCATTCCAAAATCATAGGCATTAATATGGAGTTGGTCCCCCCTTTGCTGCTATAACAGCCTCCACTCTTCTGGGAAGGCTTTCCACTAGATGTTGGAACGTTGCTGCAGGGACTTGCTTCCATTCAGCCACAAGCATTAGTGAGGTCGGGCACTGATGTTGGGCGATTTAGGACTGGCTCGCAGTCGGCGTTCCAATTCATCCCAAAGGTGTTCGTCGGGGTTGAGGTCAGGGTTCTGTGCATCCAGTCAAGTTCTTCCACACCGATCTCGACAAACCATTTCTGTATGGACCACTCTTTGTTAACAGGGGCATTGTCATGCTGAAACGGGGAAGGACCTTCCCAAAACTGTTGCCACAAAGTTGGATGCACAGAATAGTCTAGAATGTCATTGTATGCTGCATCATTAAGATTTCCTTTCACTGGAACTAAGGGGCCTGAACCATGAAAAACAGCCCCAGACCATTATTCCTCCTCCACCAAACTTTACAGTTGGCACTATGCATTGGGGCAGGTAGCTTTGTCCTGGCATCCGCCAAATCAAGATTAATCTGTCGGATTGCAAGATGGGGAAGCGTGATTCATCACTCCAGAGAACGCATTTCCACTGCTCCAGAGTCCAATGGCGGTGAGCCTGTACATGTCCAATGGTGGCTGCTGGGCCATGGAAACACATTTCATGAAGCTCCTGACAAACAGTTATTGTGCTGACGTTGCTTCCAGAGGCAGTTTGGAACTCTGTAGGGAATGTTGCACTTACAGTTGACCGGGGCAGCTCTAGCAGGACAGAAATTTGACGAACTGGCTTGTTGGAAAGGTGGCAACCTATGGAGATTGCATGGCTGTGTGCTCGATTTTATACACCTGTCAGCAACGGGTGTGGCTGAAATAGCCGAATCCACTCATTTGAAGGGGTGTCCACATACCTTTGTGTGTGTGTATAGTGTATCAAGAAGCTGATTTTAAACAGCATGATCATTACACAGGTGCACCTTGTGCTGGGGACAAAAGGCAACTCTAAAATGTGAATTTTTGTCACAACACAATGCCACAGATGTCTCATGTTTTGAGGGAGCGCGCAATTGGCATGCTGACTGCAGGAATGTCCACCAGAGCTGTTGCCAGATAATTTAATGTTAATTTCTCTACCAGAAGCTGCATCCAACGTCGTTTTAGAGAATTTGGCAGTACGTCCAACCGGCCTCACAACTGCAGACCACGTGTATGGCGTCGTGTGGGCGAGTGGTTTGCTGATGTCAACGTTATGCACAGAGGTCCCCGTGGGGGCGGTGGGGTTATGGTTTGGGCAGGCATAAGCTACGGACAACGAACACAATTGCATTTTATCAATGGCAATTTGAATGCACAGAGATACCGTGAAGAGAGTGAGGCCCATTGTTGTGCCATTCATCCGCCGCCATCACCTCATGTTTCAGCATGATAATGCATGGCACCATGTCGCAAGGACCTGTACACAATTCCTGGAAGCTGAAAATGGCCCTGTTCTTCCATGGCCTGCATACTCACCAGACATGTCACCCATTGAGCATGTTTGGGATGCTCTGGATCGACGTGTACGACAGTGTGTTCCAGTTCCCACCAATATACAGCAACTTCGCACAGCCATTGAAGAGGAGTGGGACAACATACCACATTCCACAATCAACAGCCTGATCAACTCTATGCGAAGGAGATGTGTCGTGCTGCATGATGCAAATGATGGTCACACCAGATACTGACTGGTTTTCTGATCCACGCCCCTACTTTTTTTTTTAAGGTATCTGTGACCAACAGATATTATATCTGTATTCCCAGTCATGTGAAATCCATATATTAGGGCCTAAGGAATTTATTTCAATTGACTTATTTCCTTAAATGAACTGTATTTTTGTTCAGTATAGTTTAGAGAATACTACTACTAGTTTAGAGAATACTACTACTAGTTTAGAGAATACTACTACTAGTTTAGAGAATACTACTACTAGTTTAGAGAATACTACTACTAGTTTAGAGAATACTACTACTAGTTTTAGAGAATACTACTACTACTACTAGTTTAGAGAATACTACTACTAGTTTAGAGAATACTACTACTAGTTTTAGAGAATACTACTACTACTACTACTAGTTTAGAGAATACTACTACTAGTTTAGAGAATACTACTACTAGTTTAGAGAATACTACTACTAGTTTAGAGAATACTACTACTAGTTTAGAGAATACTACTAATAGTTTAGAGAATACTACTACTAGTTTAGAGAATACTACTAATAGTTTAGAGAATACTACTACTAGTTTTAGAGAATACTACTACTACTAGTTTAGAGAATACTACTACTAGTTTAGAGAATACTACTACTAGTTTAGAGAATACTACTAGTAGTTTGGAGCAGTGTTTCCCAACCCTGGTCCTCCAGTACCCCCAACAGTACAGATGTGTTGTAGCCCTGGACAAACACACCTCATTCAGCTCATCCCTGGACAAACACACCTCATTCAGCTCATCCCTGGACAAACACACCTCATCCAGCTCATCCCTGGACAAACACACCTCATTCAGCTCATCCCTGGACAAACACACCTCATTCAGCTCATCCCTGGACAAACACACCTCATCCAGCTCATCCCTGGACAAACACACCTCATTCAGCTCATCCCTGGACAAACACACCTCATTCAGCTCATCCCTGGACAAACACACCTCATTCAGCTCATCCCTGGACAAACACACCTCATTCAGCTCATCCCTGGACAAACACACCTCATCCAGCTCATCCCTGGACAAACACACCTCATCCAGCTCATCCCTGGACAAACACACCTCATTCAGCTCATCCCTGGACAAACACACCTCATTCAGCTCATCCCTGGACAAACACACCTCATCCAGCTCATCCCTGGACAAACACACCTCATTCAGCTCATCCCTGGACAAACACACCTCATTCAGCTCATCCCTGGACAAACACACCTCATTCAGCTCATCCCTGGACAAACACACCTCATCCAGCTCATCCCTGGACAAACACACCTCATCCAGCTCATCCCTGGACAAACACACCTCATTCAGCTCATCCCTGGACAAACACACCTCATTCAGCTCATCCCTGGACAAACACACCTCATTCAGCTCATCCCTGGACAAACACACCTCATTCAGCTCATCCCTGGACAAACACACCTCATCCAGCTCATTGAGGGCTTGATGATTAGTTGACAAGTTGAATCAGGTGTGCTTGTCCAATGTTACAATAAAAATGTGTACTGTTGGGGGTAGTCGAGGACCAGGGTTGGGAAACACTGGTTTAGCGAATACTACTAGTAGTTTAGGTAATACTACTAGTAGTTTAGGTAATACTACTAGTTTCCAATTGAACTCTCTTCCATTGTAGCCAGTACAGGATGATCCCCATTTCCACCACTTTCTGCTCAGCCAGACTGAGAAGGTAAGAGGGAACGTTTGTAAAACGTTTTGCTTGGTTTGGGGGAGGGCTGGTTGGTTTGGGGGGGCTGGTTGGTTTGGGGGGGCTGGTTGGTTTGGGGGGGCTGGTTGGTTTGCAGCTGTGACGGCACACTGTTGGGTTTTTAGGGCACAGGGGGTGAGGTTCCCCCTAGGTACAGATCTAGGGTCAGCTTCCCCTCCCTAACCTTAATAGGTACAGATATAGGGTCAGCTTCCCCTCCCTAACCTTAATAGGTACAGATCTAGGGTCAGCTTCCCCTCCCTAACCTTAATAGGTACAGATCTAGGGTCAGCTTCCCTCCCTAACCTTAATAGGTACAGATCTAGGGTCAGCTTCCCTCCCTAACCTTAATAGGTACAGATCTAGGGTCAGCTTCCCTCCCTAACCTTAATAGGTACAGATCTAGGGTCAGCTTCCCTCCCTAACCTAATAGGTACAGATCGAGGGGTCAGCTTCCCTCCCTAACCTTAATAGGTACAGATCTAGGGTCAGCTTCCCTCCCTAACCTTAATAGGTACAGATCTAGGGTCAGCTTCCCCTCCCTAACCTTAATAGGTACAGATCTAGGGTCAGCTTCCCCTCCCTAACCTTAATAGGTACAGATCTAGGGTCAGCTTCCCCTCCCTAACCTTAATAGGTACAGATCTAGGGTCAGCTTCCCCTCCCTAACCTTAATAGGTACAGATCTAGGGTCAGCTTCCCCTCCCTAACCTTAATAGGTACAGATCTAGGGTCAGCTTCCCCTCCCTAACCTTAATAGGTACAGATCGAGGGTCAGCTTCCCCTCCCTAACCTTAATAGGTACAGATCTAGGGTCAGCTTCCCCTCCCTAACCTTAATAGGTACAGATCTAGGGTCAGCTTCCCCCCCCTAACCTTAATAGGTACAGATCTAGGGTCAGCTTCCCCTCCCTAACCTTAATAGGTACAGATCTAGGTCAGCTTCCCTCCCCTAACCTTAATAGGTACAGATCTAGGGTCAGCTTCCCTCCCTAACCTTAATAGGTACAGATCTAGGGTCAGCTTCCCTCCCTAACCTTAATAGGTACAGATCTAGGGTCAGCTTCCCCTCCCTAACCTTAATAGGTACAGATCTAGGGTCAGCTTCCCTCCCTAACCTTAATAGGTACAGATCTAGGGTCAGCTTCCCTCCCTAACCTTAATAGGTACAGATCTAGGGTCAGCTTCCCCTCCCTAACCTTAATAGGTACAGATCTAGGGTCAGCTTCCCTCCCCTAACCTTAATAGGTACAGATCTAGGGTCAGCTTCCCTCCCTAACCTTAATAGGTACAGATCTAGGGTCAGCTTCCCTCCCTAACCTTAATAGGTACAGATCTAGGGTCAGCTTCCCCTCCCTAACCTTAATAGGTACAGATCTAGGGTCAGCTTCCTCCCCTAACCTTAATAGGTACAGATCTAGGGTCAGCTTCCTCCCTAACCTTAATAGGTACAGATCTAGGGTCAGCTTCCCCTCCCTAACCTTAATAGGTACAGATCTAGGGTCAGCTTCCCCTCCCTAACCTTAATAGGTACAGATCTAGGGTCAGCTTCCCCTCCCTAACCTTAATAGGTACAGATCTAGGGTCAGCTTCCCCTCCCTAACCTTAATAGGTACAGATCTAGGGTCAGCTTCCCCTCCCTAACCTTAATAGGTACAGATCTAGGGTCAGCTTCCCCTCCCTAACCTTAATAGGTACAGATCTAGGGTCAGCTTCCCTCCCTAACCTTAATAGGTACAGATCTAGGGTCAGCTTCCCTCCCTAACCTTAATAGGTACAGATCTAGGGTCAGCTTCCCCCTCCCTAACCTTAATAGGTACAGATCTAGGGTCAGCTTCCCTCCCTAACCTTAATAGGTACAGATCTAGGGTCAGCTTCCCTCCCTAACCTTAATAGGTACAGATCTAGGGTCAGCTTCCCTCCCCTAACCTTAATAGGTACAGATCTAGGGTCAGCTTCCCCTCCCTAACCTTAATAGGTACAGATCTAGGGTCAGCTTCCCTCCCTAACCTTAATAGGTACAGATCTAGGGTCAGCTTCCCCTCCCTAACCTTAATAGGTACAGATCTAGGGTCAGCTTCCCCTCCCTAACCTTAATAGGTACAGATCTAGGGTCAGCTTCCCCTCCCTAACCTTAATAGGTACAGATCTAGGGTCAGCTTCCCCTCCCTAACCTTAATAGGTACAGATCTAGGGTCAGCTTCCCCTCCCTAACCTTAATAGGTACAGATCTAGGGTCAGCTTCCCCTCCCTAACCTTAATAGGTACAGATCTAGGGTCAGCTTCCCCTCCCTAACCTTAATAGGTACAGATCTAGGGTCAGCTTCCCCTCCCTAACCTTAATCAGTGGAGAAAATGCAACTTCACCCTACTCTGTTAAGTGGGAGAATAATCTAGGCGTGTGTATGAGCTTCATAGGAATAAAGTCTGCATTCCAATTGTCTACCCTTCTCTTGAAGTGTGCACTTGTCTTACACACTCCCTATCATGGATTTCATAATGGTGGAAACTGACTTCCTCCAGCCAATGCTTAGGCTACACCAATCCAGGGTTTAGGGGACTCCAATCCAGTGCTTTTAAATCCACGATGGGGAGTGTGCAAGTGCGCACTTCAGGACAAGGGTGGAGAACCGGGAAGCAGACACAGTTTGGACACAGCCCTTTTTGCCTGCAACTTTATTTCCTTGTTGATCATTAACCCTTTCTTCCCCCTTCGTTGTCTGTGTGTAGTTCAGTCAGTGTGTTGCTTTATTAGGTAGTTCATTCAATGTAAATGTTTCTCTACACTACTGTGGCGATTCCCTTTTACATTTCACTGGTACGTCTATGTAGCACAGTTTTTATGAAAGAAATCAATTGGATGATTCATTTGATCCGGAAGCACTTGAAGTCTATTGTTTATAGAGGTATCTTCCCTCCCTTTGCCCTGTCCTGCTGCGCTTGCATGGATTTCCCTCTGAATCCTCCTCTGTGTCCCAAATGGAACCCCATTCCCTATTTAGTGCACTACTTTTGACTAGAGCCCATAGGGCAAAAGTAGTCCATTTATATAAGACATAGGGTTCCATTTGGGTGTGTGTATCCACTGTTACAGCAGATATAATGTGATAATAAAGTTACACACACAGAGCTGAATCTCCCCTCAGGCAACACTATTCACTCTGAATCTCCCCTCAGGCAACACTATTCACTCTGAATCTCCCCTCAGGCAACACTATTCACTCTGAATCTCCCTCAGGCAACACTATTCACTCTGAATCTCCCCTCAGGCAACACTATTCACTCTGAATCTCCCTCAGGCAACACTATTCACTCTGAATCTCCCTCAGGCAACACTATTCACTCTGAATCTCCCTCAGGCAACACTATTCACTCTGAATCTCCCTCAGGCAACACTATTCACTCTGAATCTCCCCTCAGGCAACACTATTCACTCTGAATCTCCCCTCAGGCAACACTATTCACTCTGAATCTCCCCTCAGGCAACACTATTCACTCTGAATCTCCCCTCAGGCAACACTATTCACTCTGAGCTCCATAATTCCTTGCCTTATTTTAGATACATAGCAAGCCACACACACACACAATGCAAGTGAAACTAACCGTTAAACTGTAGCAACATGTGGTTATTCTGATAACTGCGGTAGTACAGTTCTAACTGGCATTCCTCGGATGTTACAGACCATTATCTTACCACACACCAGACGTTACTAGGACAGATAAGACGGTACAAACCGCCAAACTCTAGTCCAGGGGTGTCAAACGTACGGAACGAACTCCGTATACTTTCAAATGCCTAAAATCAATTCAACTGTGTAGAAATGATAATGGACCTACATTCATACAGTTAATTGACTGTGTCCTGCTTGCTAATAATCATTTTAAATTAAAGCTAGATAGTCTGGAAGCATCAAATTCCAAAAAAGCGATGGATATAGGACTATTTTTTTCACATTTTGACTTAGAGGATATATAACATATTTTAATTGCGGCCCTCCGGACCTTGCTGAAGATTGAATGTGGCCCCCGGGGGGAAAATGAGTTTGACAATCCTGCTCTACACACACACACACACACACACACACACACACACACACACACACACACACACACACACAGACTCAAGAAGACGCTCCATGATACAGCTTCGGTGGGAAGTTAGCAACTCTATATGTATTTTTTTTTAAATAAATTCCCCCTCTAGTTTCTACTTCCTCCTAGAATTGGATGAATGAACTCGACGCTGAATTTTTGCAATCACATAGTCCTCGTCAGTGTTACCAAAGCAGGCCTAGCAGCATGCTACAAACCCTAGCTAGCATTAGCTTAGCCACTCACTGACACTGCCAGAACTAGGAATTAAAAGTGTCTCTCTCTCTGTTCAGAGAGTGAGCCCCAAATGGCAACGTTTGAACAGAGCCCTATCTGGGCCCTGGTCAAAAGTAGTGCACTATAAAGGGAATCCGGTGTTATTTGGGACTCACCCAGTGTGTGGTGGTTTAGGAGGATGTTAGCAGCACTGTTTGTGTGTAAACTAATGTCTGTCTGTAACTCTTTCTCTCTCTCCCTCCTCAGCCTGCCTCGTCCATGGAGCCTATCAGTAAACGCCTGAAGATCGTTGAGGAGGTGAGCAAGCCGTCTGTCTCAAACGGCTCCCTATAACTAGGGCCCTGCGTTTGGCACCAGTTCTTTTTCTACCCCACATTTTGTCCAAATGAGGCACTGTGCTTTAACCTCTTGTCAAAAGTAGTGTACTATATAGGGAATAGGGTGCCATTTGTGACACAACTTTACCATTTGACCTCTCCATTCGCTGTCTGATTTTACTGGATCGCCTTGAAACTAATAAGCAGCTGCTGTAGATACATGTTATGTAGGGCTACAGTTAGCTCCTGTAGATACATGTTATGTAGGGCTACAGTTAGCTCCTGTAGATACATGTTATGTAGGGGTACAGTTAGCTCCTGTAGATACATGTTATGTAGGGTACAGTTAGCTCCTGTAGATACATGTTATGTGAGGGTACAGTTAGCTCCTGTAGATACATGTTATGTAGGGGTACAGTTAGCTCCTGTAGATACATGTTATGTAGGGGTACAGTTAGCTCCTGTAGATACATGTTATGTAGGGGTACAGTTAGCTCCTGTAGATACATGTTATGTAGGGGTACAGTTAGCTCCTGTAGATACATGTTATGTAGGGGTACAGTTAGCTCCTGTAGATACATGTTATGTAGGGGTACAGTTAGCTCCCTGTAGATACATGTTATGTAGGGGGTACAGTTAGCTCCTGTAGATACATGTTATGTAGGGGTACAGTTAGCTCCTGGAGATACATGTTATGTAGGGGTACAGTTAGCTCCTGTAGATACATGTTATGTAGGGGGTACAGTTAGCTCCTGTAGATACATGTTATGTAGTACAGTTAGCTCCTGTAGATACATGTTATGTAGGGGTACAGTTAGCTCCTGTAGATACATGTTATGTAGAGGGTACAGTTAGCTCCTGTAGATACATGTTATGTAGGGGTACAGTTAGCTCCTGTAGATACATGTTATGTAGGGGTACAGTTAGCTCCTGTAGATACATGTTATGTAGGGGGTACAGTTAGCTCCTGTAGATACATGTTATGTAGGGGTACAGTTAGCTCCTGTAGATACATGTTATGTAGGGGTACAGTTAGCTCCTGTAGATACATGTTATGTAGGGGTACAGTTAGCTCCTGTAGATACATGTTATGTAGGGGTACAGTTAGCTCCTGTAGATACATGTTATGTAGGGGTACAGTTAGCTCCTGTAGATACATGTTATGTAGGGGTACAGTTAGCTCCTGGAGATACATGTTATGTAGGGGTACAGTTAGCTACTGCCATTGTTGGTTTTGCATGTGGGTTTCAGACAAGTGTGTGTATATATTTATATCACATGAATGTATGTCATTGGTTTCAGTCTTAACTCCAGGGAAGGTACTCTCTTTATAGAACATAGCCTCATGGTGCTTCCTACATGGCACGCATTACTGAATGGTATTTTTTCCTTTTCATACAAAGAGCAAGTACTAGATAAATTATTCAATAAACGAGTAAACCCACTAGATACAGTACGTTTGTACTCCTCTGTGGTCTCGATGCGTGCGTCAAAATGATGTTTTGTTTTTGTTGGTCTGTACAGGATACGGGGTCAACGTCTATACAAGCTGCTGACAGTACAGCTATCAATGGCAGTATTATACCCACAGACAAACGGTAGGAGATACTGTAATAATCTCTATATATATATATATATATATGAACTTAATTATCACCGTGATCTCTTCCCTATATTTAAACAGACTGTACTCTGCGTGTAATTACAGATCATGGAATAAAATAAGCTCTCCTACAGGTGTTTTTCCTCCCGATGGTCTTCCAAGCCGTTGTGGCTTTGACCAAACTGCCCGTAGGCAACTCTGATGCAGTGTAACTTGAGGATGGGACTTTTTTTAGTTATAGAATGGAGCAATGTGTTAGTCACTGGCTGCACCTATATAGTAGACCAGGGTCTGTATTTACAAAGAGTGTTAATATGGGCTCAGATTTCCCTTTTAGATTACATGGATAGGGGGGGGGGGCCTGATCCTAGATCAGCGCTCCTACTCTACGACTCTGAATACTGGCCTCAGTGTTTTTTGTCCATCAGGAAAAGGAATAAAAATGTGAACTCTGGTATCTTTCCCTCTTACAGGATAGGGTTCCTAGGGCTGGGGCTTATGGGTAGTGGAATAGTGTCCAACCTGTTAAAGATGGGTCACGTCGTCACAGTGTGGAATCGCACAGCAGAAAAGGTACCGCAAGACAACCAACATGTGAGAAAATACTATACAGAATATTTACTCCTGTGATTCCATCAACATTATTATTATTAAAACCACAGTTACTTGGTACAGTATTGGATTCTATGCAATAAATCATTTTATTTATAATGTAACAAAGTTTGGGTTTGGTTCTGAATTTGACCTACTTCCTGTTGTGACATCACTTCCTGTGAGCTCACGTCCTGTC